>NW_027004766.1:52500-132500 GCF_036934945.1 Oncorhynchus masou masou
GTTCAGTGTGACAGGGTCGAGGCCTGCAGTTCAGTGTGACAGGGTCGAGGCCTGCTGGTTCAGTGTGACAGGGTCGAGGCCTGCTGGTTCAGTGTGACAGGGTCGAGGCCTGCTCGTTCAGTGTGACAGGGTCTGAGGCCTGCTGGTTCAGTACCACAATGTACAGTTGTAGGCTCCGACAAAGTTCTGTCAGATGTTTTGGGCCTTTATCGTGTAGTGTGGCTTGTGTTAAGACACAGGTGGTCCCGGTGATTGATAAAGGTTAAATAATAATAATAATAATAATAATAATAATAATAATAATAATAATAATAATAATTATATACGTTTTGTTTTGCTGAGATGCATACTTTCAGTTTTTCTGAAGTCATTTCATTCACTCATAAGCATAAGTGAGCTAGCACTGCTGGTGCTGACACAGGTGCAGATCAAACACACCGCTGTGGTTAATGTAGCCCAGGTCTGCTGGTGCTGACACAGGTGCAGATCAAACACACCGCTGTGGTTAATGTAGCCCAGGTCTGCTGGTGTCGCCTCTCAAGCCAATCGCAGAATGTGACGACAGAAGCAAATCGTACAATCTGGCCAGGTTGACATTAAGATTTTAATTCGTTAACATCGCACAGTGTGACGTGATCATTGTAAAAGACTGAATCCAACGTAAAGTCTGCAAAGGTCTTGTTGTTGAACACTTCTCCATATAGCCATGTTGTCAGTTTCAAAATCGTCATTGAAACTAATATGGGTCATTTTCAGTTCATGAAATACTTTTCAGACTCCTCATATCCTTCCTGTATTGACTGAACCTTGTGCTAGATGGCATCTTCCCCCAACCCTGAAACAACAATGTCAAACTGATCCAGCTGAGGGTCAAGTGTCTCTGGGTCGGACAGTTTCAGCATCCCAACCATCACTGGAATGGAACACTGGAATGGAACACTGGAATGGAACACTGGAATGGAACACTGGAATGGAACACTGGAATGGAACACTGGAATGGAACACTGGAATGGAACACTGGAATGCAGTGGTTTAGAGGACAGGTGGCGGTATCATGTTGTTATCTCAAGGACAGGGTCAGCTGTTCCGGCTACCGCAGTGTCCCGCTGGCTTACAGAGAGCTGGAGAGGAGAGAGGGGCCTCCACTACTGCTCTCTGTTCCTATCAGAGGGTGTTTGAAGTCATCAAGAGGTGGGCTGAGAGACGAGGGACGGTCGTACCACCTCAGAAAGCACAAGGGAGAGGATTTCAACAACCCTCATCTCAGATTGTTCTGAAATCTGTTAGAAACAGATAAGACGAGCATTCCAGCAACATTACATTATTGAAATATCATTTGATCTCTGAGAAATTAAGCTAATTGATTGCATCCAAATTGTTCATTTTTTAAAATGTAGTACCTAACATCCGATTTGGACCAAACCTTTTCTTCCTAACAATAAGACATGAGGAATCCAAAGAAATGGTCAAGATTAATAGCGAGGTGCTGCCTTAGAGAGAGAGAGCGAGAGCGAGGTGATGCCTTAGAGAGAGAGAGCGAGAGCGAGGTGATGCCTTAGAGAGAGAGAGCGAGAGTGAGGTACTGCCTTAGAGAGAGAGAGCGAGAGCGAGGTGCTGCCTTAGAGAGAGAGAGCGAGAGCGAGGTACTGCCTTAGAGAGAGAGCGAGAGCGAGGTGCTGCCTTAGAGCGAGGTGCTGCCTTAGACAGAGAGGGAGAGCGATAGCGAGGTGCTGCCTTAGAGAGCGAGAGCGAGGTACTGCCTTAGAGAGAGAGAGCGAGAGCGAGGTGCTGCCTTAGAGAGAGAGAGCGAGAGCGAGGTGCTGCCTTAGAGAGCGAGAGCGAGGTGCTGCCTTAGAGAGCGAGAGCGAGGTGCTGCCTTAGAGAGAGAGAGCGAGGTGCTGCCTTAGAGAAAGAGAGCGAGAGCGAGGTGCTGCCTTAGAGAGAGAGCGAGGTGCTGCCTTAGAGAGAGAGCGAGGTGCTGCCTTAGAGAGCGAGGTACTGCCTTAGAGAGTGAGAGCGAGGTGCTGCCTTAGAGAGTGAGAGCGAGGTGCTGCCTTAGAGAGAGAGAGAGCGAGAGCGAGGTGCTGCCTTAGAGAGCGAAAGCGAGGTGCTGCCTTAGAGAGATAGCAATGTACTTTAGTAGAGAGAGGGGGATGTAGAGAGATTTTGTGAGATATAAGGGTGCTGCTTTAGAGAGATGGAGAGAGAGGGGATGTAGAGACAGGATGGCTGTGGGTTGGGTCTCTTTCGTGTCAGGTCTTCCTGTTGACCACGTTGACAGGAAGATAGAGGCCTCTGCAGCTGAAACTGTCACCTCTCTCTCTCTGTCTCTCTCTCTCTCTCTGTCTCTGTCTCTGTCTCTCTCTCTCTCTCTGTCTCTCTGTCTCTCTCTGTCTCTGTCTCTGTCTCTCTCTGTCTCTGTCTCTCTCTCTCTCTGTCTCTCTCTGTCTCTCTCTGTCTCTCTCTCTGTCTCTCTGTCTCTCTCTGTCTCTCTGTCTCTCTGTCTCTCTGTCTCTCTGTCTCTCTGTCTCTCTGTCTCTCTGTTGACTGGTAACTAATGCCAATCACATGTATATGGACTGGGCTAATCTACAACTAATGCCAATCACATATGGACTGGGCTAATCTACAACTAATGCCAATCACATATGGACTGGGCTCGTCTATAACAGGGATGGGGAACTGGCGGGGCCCCCCTTTTGAAGGCCCTCGGACACAGTCAATTGAAGTTAATTCATTAGGCCCTCATCCATGGATTTCACATGACTGAGCAGGGGTGCAGCCATGGGTGGGCCTTGGAGGGCATAGGCCCCTTCACTGGGGAGCCAGGCCCAGCCAATCAGAATGAGTTTTCCCCCCAAAAAAATGTTTTATTACAGAGAGAAATATTCCTCAGACCCGAAAACTGTACCATTTAAAGTGGCATTTTATTGTCCCCAGCACAAGGTGCACCTGTGTAATGGTCATGCTGTTTAATCAGCTTCTTGATATGCCACACCTTTCAGGTGGATGGATTATCTTCGTAAAGGATAAATGCTCAATAACACGGCATGTAATCACATTTGCACACAAAATTGAGCTAGAAATGAGCTTTTTGTGCAAATCGACCATTTCTGGGATTTTTTTTATTTCACCTCATGAAACATGGGACCAACACTTTACATGTTGCGTTTATATTTATAAAATATATATATATATTTTTTTATAGCAACACAAGACACCTGTCTGATTTACACCTGTCTGAGTGGACTAGTCCATTTGCCTGTCTGGGTGGACTAGTCCATTTGCCTGTCTGGGTGGACTAGTCCTTTGCCTGTCTGGGTGGACTAGTCCTTTGCCTGTCTGGGTGGACTAGTCCATTGCCTGTCTGGGTGGACTAGTCCATTGCCTGTCTGGGTGGACTCGTCCATTGCCTGTCTGGGTGGACTCGTCCATTGCCTGTCTGGGTGGACTCGTCCATTGCCTGTCTGGGTGGACTCGTCCATTGCCTGTCTGGGTGGACTCGTCCATTGCCTGTCTGGGTGGACTCGTCCATTGCCTGTCTGGGTGGACTCGTCCATTGCAGAGGGGATGGCACACCACTATCACCAGTAGTACATTTAGCCTACCGTTAATTCCGACCATTTTTAATCTACAATGTTTGTTTGGTTACAGTAATGCATTCAATATATTATTATTAGTCTTACCATTGTCATTGTAGGAGTGGACACATTGTTTGTAGAGTGTTCAACCTAGGCTACACTTGTGAGGAAAAAAAAACGTTCCATTTACGAGTTGTCAATTTATTCATTGTCTTTTGTTTGGAGTGCTCCTGTCAATCTTGAGTAAGGACGCGCACCTAGCCTGTTTGAAGAATATTCCCAGCTCTCTTTCGATAACCACTCAGCATAAAAGGGGGAAAAATGTCATGCTCTGATCCGGTGGAAACGTCATAAAATAGGCCTCCCTGATTACTTCTTATCCCTTGTGCAACTTAGCCTACAGCTCTGTCTGTCTGGAGCTCACTGGTGCAGAAACTCTGACAGACCAGAATATTTTATACAATGTTGCAAGTTTGCTAGCACAAGCTTTGGGCTGGACCAAGTTGATAGTTGTACAATGTTTCTTACAGACAGTCCATGCATAGCCAATGTGATTTCTAGGATATCTGTTTTCATCAGGATATGTTCTACATGCAGTCTGTAGTGTATTTGTTGGATTTATGTAGGCTGTTTTTACATATTACCAATGGCAATAGAAGTTATATTTAAAATGGTAGCATTTTCATTTAGATATCATTTTGATTAACCACTACATTTATTTTGAGATATGAAGACTTTATTATAAATTGAATGAAGCTGTTCCACGGAAAATGTGCAGATGAAAATCATAATGAATCAGTAGAAATGGTACTATACCCTGGCACTCAAAATGGAAAAGGTTAGCGGTGTAGCCTCTTACAGGTAACTTCAGGAGAGTAACGGCAGAATCTGAGAAGAATCTGAGAAGGCCAGCAACAGCGGGAAGAGGAGGATGCGAAACAGTTTTTTTTCTTCTTCTGGTTAGGCTATATTGATCTCTAACTCCCTCTTGAGTAATTTGTGTGCCTTCATTTTTAATCACAGTGCTTAAAGCATCAGACGAGCTCTGTGGCCTACATATAGTTGATTTTATTCAAACATAGGGTGTATCTACAGTTGAAGTCGGAAGTTTACATACACCTTAGCCAAATACACTTAAACTCAGTTTTTCACAATTCCTGACATTTAATCCAAGTAAAAATTCCCTGTCTTAGATAAGTTAGGATCATCACTTTATTTTAAGAATGTGAAATGTCAGAATAATAGTAGAGTGTTTTTATTTCAGCGTTTATTTCTTTCATTATATTCCCAATGGGTCAGAAGTTTACATACAAATTGATTGTACTTGTTCTCATTGCCTTTAAATTGTTTAACTTGGGTCAAACGTTTTGGGTAGCCTTCCACAAGCTTCCCACAATAAGTTGGGTGAATTTTGGCCCATTCCTCCTGACAAAGCTGGTGTAACTGAGTCAGGTTTGTAGGCCTCCTTGCTCACACATGCTTTTTCAGTTCTGCCCACATATTTTCTATGGGATTGAGGTCAGGGCTTTGTGATGGCCACTCCAATACCTTGACTTTGTTGTCCTTAAGCCATTTTGCCACAACTTTGGAAGTATGCTTTTGTCATTGTCCATTTGGAAGACCCATTTGCGACCAAGCTTTAACTTCCTGACTGATGTCTTGAGATGTTGCTTCAATATATTCACATAATTTTCCGTCCTCATGATGCCATCTATTTTGTGAAGTGCACCTGGCCCTCCTGCAGCAAAGCACCCCCACAACATGATGCTGCCACCCCGTGCTTCATGGTTGGGATGGTGTTCTTCGGCTTGCAAGCATCCCCCTTTTTCCTTCAAACATAACGATGGTCATTATGGCCAAACAGTTCTATTTTTGATTCATCATACCAGGGGACATTTCTCCAAAAGTACGATCTTTGTCCCCATGTGCAGTTGCAAACCATAGTCTGGCTTTTTTATGGTCGTTTTGGAGCAGTGGCTTCTTCCTTGCTGAGCGGTCTTTCAGGTTTTGTCGATTTATAGGATTTGTTTTACTGTGGATATAGATGCTTTTGTACCTGTTTCCTCCAGCATCTTCACAATGTCCTTTGCTGTTGTTCTGGGATTGATTCGCACTTTTCGCACCAAAGTACGTTCATCTCTAGGAGAAAGACCGTCTCCTTCCTGAGTGGTATGACGACTGCATGGTCCCATGGTTTTTATACTTGCGTACTATTGTTTGTACAGATGAACGTGGTACCTTCAGGCGTTTGGAAATTGCTCCCAAGGATGAATCTGACTTGTGGAGGTCTACAATTTTTTTCTGAGGTCTTGGCTGATTTCTTTTGATTTTCCCATGATGTCAAGCAAAGAGGCACTGAGTTTGAAGGTAGGCCTTGACATACATCCACAGGTACACCCCCAATTGACTCAAATTATGTCAATTAGCCTATCAGAAGCTTCTAAAGCCATAACATAATTTTCTGGAATTTTCCAAGCTGTTTAAAGGCACAGTCAACTTAGTGTATGTAAACTTCTGACCCACTGGAATTGTGATTTAAGTGAAATAATCTGTCTGTAAACAATTGTTGAAAAAATGGCTTGTGCCATGCACAAAGTAGATGTCCTAACCGACTTGGCAAAACTATAGTTTGTTCACAAGTAATTTGTGAAGTGGTTGAAAAACAAGTTTTAATGACTCCAACCTAAGTGTATGTAAACTTCCGACTTCTACTGTATGTATGGAAAAATACGCGTTTAAAATTTTTGACCAATCAAAAGAACAGACGACTTTCAGTCGACCGGGGACATCCCTAGATTGGATGATGGTTGTCATCTGTCTGCTGTACCAGGAAGTGTTGCTTGATCAATGTGATTGTTTCCCTTGTGGTTTTATAGCTCATGTACTTTGCAAGTTATTTCAATACATCCTGTTATTTCTGTGCAAAGACAATATTATGTGTCTGCAGTCACACAGCTTGCTCTAAGGACTGTGGTGAAAGCCCACTGGGTAAAAACTGGTTGAATCAACATTGTTTCCACGTCATAAATCTTTTTTTTTTTTTAAAGTATTGTGATGACATTGAATCAAAGTGGAAAACTGTTTAGATTTGTAAAAAGTCATCAACCTCTCAGGGAATTTCATTTTTTTCCCCCAAACTTTTAACCTTAATCCAATGACATGGTGACATTTCACGTTGAATTCATGTTAGTTGACAACTCAACCAAATGCAAATTAAAACTAGATGTTGAACTGACGCCTGTGCCCAGTTGGAGAGGTGTGTGTGTGTGTGTGTGTGTGTGTGTGTGTTTTCCCATGTCTCTGAAGGTTTGTTGTGGTCCAGCCTGGTTATGTGTATAGCATCTGTAAGCCTACTGTTTGTGTGGATGTTTAGGAAGTATTTAATGGATTGCGTGTATTCTCTCCATCAGGGGTGAAGCTGTAGAAGAATAACTGAAGAGAGAGAGAGAAGATGCCTCCTCCCCCACCACCCCCTGCCCCTCCCCCACCCCCAACCTTCGCTGTGGTAAGCACGCCAAAGACGCCCTAGTTATATTTGAAACTACTGATATGAGTTAACATGACGATGGAAAATTTCATTCAGTTTAGATGTAATCTTAGATGAAGGCAGCATCACCTTCTGTCAGATAACCTCTCATCCCCCTTCTGTCAGATAACCTCTCATCCCCCTTCTGTCATGAGTGATTGAAGGGAAATTTCTTAGGTCAGTGCAGTTTTGACCTTGTTCAATAGCGCCACCTTGTGGTAGTGACAGGAAGCGTTTCCAGCATGGCAATGTGATTGTGCAAGTTGTCGTCCTAGGTAATACTATATAATTTCCTATATTACTTAACTGGCTTCTTTGTTTGTGTTTTATGTTGTCAACATTCGCAGGCAAATACACAGAAGCCATCACTCAGCAAGAATGAAGCACAAGGAAGAAACGCCTTACTGTCTGATATCGGAAAAGGAGCTCGCCTGAAGAAGGCCGTGACCAATGACAGGAGTCAACCCATCATTGACAGTGAGTAAAGGGTTCTCTGATGCTGTGCATTCTCAAGGCTTTACTCAGAATGTACTCATCCTCAGTCTAACCATTAGGAAATATGGAAGCTACTTGAAACCTACAAAGGCCTTCTGCAGATAATTAGATTTCAAAGGCTATGGTCTTGTGCCGGAGGAAAAGAGATTGAATACCTTTCTTCACAGAACCCAAAGGTGGAGGTGGAGGTGGTGGAGGAGGAGGAGGAGGAGGAGGTGGAGGAGGAGGAGGTGGAGGTGGCGGAGGAGGAGGAGGAGGAGGACCAGTACTAGGAGGTCTCTTTGCAGGAGGCATGCCCAAGCTTCGGTCCTCAGGAGGGAACAGTAACGGTAATAATCCATGTGTATAATAAGAGGCTACAATGTACTGCAGCAGCCTGTAGAGGCTACAATGTACTGCAGCAGCCTCTAGAGGCTACAATGTACTGCAGCAGCCTCTAGAGGTTACAAGTACTGCAGCAGCCTCTCGAGGTTACAATGTACTGCAGCAGCCTCTAGAGGCTACAATGTACTGCAGCAGGCTCTAGAGGCTACAATGTACTGCAGCAGGCCCTAGAGGCTACAATGTACTGCAGCAGGCTCTAGAGGCTACAATGTACTGCAGCAGGCTCTAGAGGCTACAATGTACTGCAGCAGGCTCTAGAGGCTACAATGTACTGCAGCAGGCTCTAGAGCAGCAGGCTCTAGAGGCTACAATGTACTGCAGCAGGCTCTAGAGGCTACAATGTACTGCAGCAGGCTACAATGTACTGCAGCAACCTGTAGAGGCTACAATGTACTGCAGCAGGCTCTAGAGGCTACAATGTACTGCAGCAACCTGTAGAGGCTACAATGTACTGCAGCAGCCTCTAGAGGCTACAATGTACTGCAGCAGGCTCTAGAGGCTACAATGTACTGCAGCAGGCTCTAGAGGCTACAATGTACTGCAGCAGGCTCTAGAGGCTACAATGTACTGCAGCAGGCTCTAGAGGCTACAATGTGCTGCAGCAGGCTCTAGAGGCTACAATGTACTGCAGCAGGCTCTAGAGGCTACAATGTACTGCAGCAGGCTCTAGAGGCTACAATGTACTGCAGCAGGCTCTAGAGGCTACAATGTACTGCAGCAGGCTCTAGAGGCTACAATGTACTGCAGCAGGCTCTAGAGGCTACAATGTACTGCAGCAGCCTCTAGAGGCTACAATGTACTGCAGCAGCCTCTAGAGGCTACAATGTACTGCAGCAACCTGTAGAGGCTACAATGTACTGCAGCAGCCTCTCGAGGTTGTATTAATGTGGTTAGTAAGCGGTGTTTGAGATAAGCCATGATAACTATCTAGAACAAGTGCAATGTGTTGCTATATGTAAACTGTAGTGCGCCACCTTGTTCTACACGAGGGGAGGTCCTCAAGACAAGTCAATTACAGGTCTGTCAGAGTTGACCAGAGTGCCAAGGTTTATTACACAACAAAACAATAATACAATGCATGACCCCAGAGACACACTGGCTCTGAGGGGATCGGCAGGGGTCCCCCTCCCCACAAAAAAAAGTAACTCAGTCCAACTTTAAACGTACTGTTGAAAGTTGTAATCGTGGAATGCACAATTTCAAAATGAGGTAGTGCATCATCAGTTGCTCTCGTCATCTTAGTGTTGCAGACCTTAGGGAGTGAGGTTCCCCAGTGCTGGACGAGTGAAGGAGTTTGGGAACCCCTGGTATAGAAGACATACATTATGGATAGATGGCAGCAGGGCAAGAAGTAATGCCAAGACTTGCATGTAAACACTTTACATTAAGTATATTCACACTCTTTGTAAGATAACACTGGTGACTAAACACTCTTTGTAAGATAACACTGGTGACTAAACACTCTTTGTAAGATAACACTGGTGACTAAACACTCTTTGTAAGATAACACTGGTGACTAAACACTCTTTGTAAGATAACACTGGTGACTAAACACTCTTTGTAAGATGATGACACTGGTGACTAAACACTCTTTGTCAGATGATAACACACTGACTAAACACTCTTTGTAAGATGATAACACACTGGTGACTAAACACTCTTTGTCAGATGATAACACACTGGTGACTAAACACTCTTTGTCAGATGATAACACACTGGTGACTAAACACTCTTTGTCAGATGATAACACACTGGTGACTAAACACTCTTTGTCAGATGATAACACACTGGTGACTAAACACTCTTTGTCAGATGATAACACACTGGTGACTAAACACTCTTTGTCAGATGATAACACACTGGTGACTAAACACTCTTTGTCAGATGATAACACACTGGTGACTAAACACTCTTTGTCAGATGATAACACACTGGTGACTAAACACTCTTTGAAAGATGATAACACACTGGTGACTAAACACTCTTTGTCAGATGATAACACACTGGTGACTAAACACTCTTGTCAGATGATAACACACTGGTGATATTAGCATGTAAACACGCATGACTTGTCAGCTCTCTAACAAATTATTTTCCCTTCTAAAACCAGCCTGCCCCGGAGAACTCTGCAGAAAGGGCGACGGAACATATAAACAAGCATATAACAAAGAATATTAAACTAGTCCGCTTGCTAGGGGCAATCACAAATCTTTTTTAATTTTGCCTGTTCAGGGGCAGAATGACAGATTTTTACCTTGTCAGCTCGGGGATTCGAACTTGCAACCTTTCGGTTACTAGTCCAACGCTCCCAACGCTCTAACCACTAGGCTACCCTGCCGCCCCAATAGCAGCTCATTTGCGGACGAGACAAACCAAAAAAACAACCTAATAAGGGACACAAAATTCTTTGAAAAATATAAACAATAATTATAACCCTGGCTCCTTGATAAAATGTCAATATTAAATCTTCAAATATTTTATTAAATACACAACATTAGTAAAAAAGACACCATTCATATTACATAGTTAAAAGCGTATACGTTTCATAGTTCCTGTACAACCTCTTCCAAGTCCGCCCCCCCCCAACAGTGTTGAAGACGTTACTGCAATACAAATCAAAGCTGTCATTTACTTGAGTAAGCGGTAAAACCATTTACAGAAAAATAAACAAAAGTTGCTGACCAAACGTTTTGACAACTTGCCACAAGCACAGGCCACGCGTCGTCCATGGCAGAAACACTGGCTCGCTAATCGAGAGTTGCGGCTCGCTAACTTATACCCCAATTCTCCCCTGGTCTCACAGTCACACCAGCCACTAGGTGACACGGGCTACATATATTTCTGTAATGCATAGAGAGCACTAGTTGGTTGGTTGTTTTTAACCATAGCCCCATGTAAGACAAAATGATGGTAGACAAAGTGTGTGATGTTTGAAACCCTTATGCTTCCACAGGAGGCCCTAGGCCCCCCATGGTACCTCCAGGAGGCCGTTCCTCAGGCCCCAGACCGTTTAGTGGTGGGGGCCCCTCCGCTGGCCCTCCACGGTTCTCGGGGGCCCCAGCCTTTCCCCGGAGCAGCGCCCCCGACCTCCCCAGGGGACGGGCAGGCCCCCGCGACCAGAGACCCCTGGCGGACCCCCTCCCCCAATCCCCAACACCCCACGGCCCAACCAGAACTTCCAGAGCCGAGGGACCCCGCCTGTTCCAGGAGGAGCCCGGATACCCAGCTCAGCCCCGGCACCTCCACCACCCAACCTCGCAGGCAGACACCAAGGCTTGCCCCCTCCCCCTGGCCCTATAGGGGCCCCGTCTGGGCCAAAACCCTCCTTTGGGGCCCCTCCGGTTCCCAGTAGTGGACGTCCCCCTCTACCCCCAGCCCCCCACCCTGGCAGACCCTCAGAGGACCCCTGGCCCCCACCCCCACCCCTGGGGGGCCACCGGTCCTCCATATCCAGAGATGGACCCCCACCGCCACCATCTTTCAACTCCAAGCCCCCCAGCTCGTCTTCCTCTCGGCCCTCCATCGGCGGTGGTGGAGCTCCCCCTCTCCCTCCTTGCAGACCGGGTCCTCCACTGTTGCCCCCAACGCCTGCGGGAGGAGATGAACACACCCCCAGACTACCACAGAGGAACATTTCACTCAACTCGCCGGCGCCGCCACCTGGCCGGTCAGGACCACTGCCACCCCCTCCCAGTGAGAGGCCGCCCCCTCTGGGTAAAAACCCCCCAGGACGGACGGGTAAGGATGCTGCTTCCTTCAGCCTCCCTTCAGGTCATATAATGATGACTACTGTCTCTTTTTGGGTTCGCTTAGACACTAGAATCATAGTTAACCTTTCTGTGGTCAGTTTGGTCAGACATCAGGACACCGTGTATGTGTTTTGAGACTGGATGGAATGTAGTTTGTGGCTATGTTGACCTATAGCGATGATATGTGACCTATAGAGATGCTATGATGTGACCTATAGCGATGATATGTGACCTATAGCGATGATGTGATGTGACCTATAGCGATGATATGATGTGACCTATAGAGATGCTATGATGTGACCTATAGCGATGATATGATGTGGCCTATAGCGATGATATGATGTGGCCTAAGCGATGATGTGATGTGACCTATAGCGATGATGTGATGTGACCTATAGAGATGCTATGATGTGACCTATAGCGATGATGTGATGTGACCTATAGCGATGATGTGATGTGACCTATAGCGATGATATGATGTGACCTATAGAGATGCTATGATGTGACCTATAGCGATGCTATGATGTGACCTATAGCGATGATATGATGTGACCTATAGCGATGATATGATGTGACCTATAGCGATGCTATGATGTGACCTATAGCGATGATATGATGTGACCTATAGAGATGCTATGATGTGACCTATATGCGATGATATGATGTGGCCTATAGCGATGCTATGATGTGACCTATAGCGATGATATGATGTGACCTATAGCGATGATATGATGTGACCTATAGAGATGACCTATGATGTGACCTATAGCGATGCTATGATGTGACCTATAGCGATGATGTGATGTGACCTATAGCGATGATATGATGTGACCTATAGCGATGATATGATGTGACCTAGCGATGCTATGATGTGACCTATAGCGATGATATGATGTGACCTAAGCGATGATATGATGTGACCTATAGAGATGCTATGATGTGACCTATAGCGATGCTATGATGTGACCTATAGCGATGATGTGATGTGACCTATAAGCGATGATATGATGTGACCTATAAGCGATGATATGATGTGACCCGATGATATGTGGCCTATAAGCGATGATGTGATGTGACCTCCGGCGATGATGTGATGTGATGCGATGATATGATGTGACCTATAGCGATGATATGATGTGACCTATAGCGATGATATGATGTGACCTATAGCGATGATATGATGTGACCTATAGCGATGATATGATATGACCTATAGCGATGATATGTGGTGACCTATAGCGATGATATGATGTGACCTATAGCGATGATATGATGTGACCTATAGATGATATGATGTGACCTATAGCGATGATATGATGTGACCTATAGCGATGATATGATGTGACCTATGCGATGATATGATGTGACCTATAGCGATGATGATATGACCTATCAGCGATGATATGTGGTGACCTATAGCGATGATATGATGTGACCTATGATGATATGATGTGACCTATAGCGATGATATGATGTGACCTATAGAGATGCTATGATGTGACCTATAGCGATGATATGATGTGACCTATAGAGATGCTATGATGTGACCTATAGAGATGATATGTGGTGACCTATAGCGATGATATGATGTGGCCTATAGCGATGATATGTGGTGACCTATAGAGATGCTATGATGTGACCTATAGAGATGCTATGATGTGACCTATAGCGATGCTATGATGTGACCTATAGAGATGCTATGATGTGACCTATAGAGATGCTATGATGTGACCTATAGAGATGCTATGATGTGACCTATAGAGATGCTATGATGTGACCTATAGCGATGCTATGATGTGACCTATAGAGATGATATGTGGTGACCTATAGCGATGATATGATGTGGCCTATAGCGATGATATGTGGTGACCTATAGAGATGCTATGATGTGACCTATAGAGATGCTATGATGTGACCTATAGCGATGCTATGATGTGACCTATAGCGATGATATGATGTGACCTATAGAGATGCTATGATGTGACCTATAGCGATGATATGATGTGACCTATAGCGATGATATGATGTGACCTATAGAGATGCTATGATGTGACCTATAGCGATGATATGATGTGACCTATAGCGATGATATGATGTGACCTATAGCGATGATATGATGTGGCCTATAGCGATGATATGATGTGGCCTATAGCGATGATATGATGTGACCTATAGCGATGCTGTGATGTGACCTATAGTGATGATGTGATGTGACCTATAGCGATGATGTGATGTGACCTATAGCGATGCTATGATGTGACCTATAGCGATGCTATTATATAGAACTAGTGTTGTATTGAACTCTGTGGTGTAACCTCTTCTCCCCCAGGCCCGCTCCCTCCCCCTCCCTCCTCAGGTCCACGTGGAGGCAGTATAAGGTCATCTCCAGTCCCCTCACCTCCTAACCGCCCGGGAGCAGAGCCCCCCCGTGGGGGACAACGGCCCCCGCTCCCACCAGACCGACCGGGAATAGGAGGCCCTCCTCCCCCACCTCCCCCCATGGGCAACGGCTTCCAGAACTCCCATCAACACGTTGGTGAGTGTAACGGAAGGAATTCATATGATGAGACCTTACTCCCTGGTGTGCCCTTAGCTCCCATTGCTAATGACTTGGCTTCAGCTCAGTGGGCTAACAGTTTTGTGGAGCAGAGAAGACCCGGGTTTGAACCCATATAGGTCTTTAATTGACCTAGCTGAGAGTTGTGTTTCTCTCTCTGTCAGATGAGTGGGAGGCTCGGTTCCAGTTCCACCCGGTCTCAGACCTCCCTGTCCCAGAGCCTTACGTGTCCTGTCAGAAGACCTACCCCAGCAAGTTGTCCAAGACTGACGGCAGAGGTAGGAACCAAGGGCTTTCCTCCCAGACCTGGGTCAAATACTTTGAAATTTTTGCGCTGTGCTTTAAAAATAGCAAGGCTAAATCAAGTGTTTTCTATATGTATTGATTTGTCCCAAATCTGTTTCCTCCTGAAAGTTTCCAGCCTGCCTTCAGAGTATCTTCCTGTCCTTGACAGCCTGCTTGACATGTCCACTTTATGTTCTTCTTCTTTCCTGTCCAGGTTCAGATAAAAAGTCCAGGGGTGCCCCGCCACTACCCCCTATCCCCAGGTGAAGCGCTCGTTTTTGGGATGTCTCCCTCCCTCCCTCCCCTCACATCCATTCCCTTCCCTCCATTCCCTCCTCTCCCCTCCCTCCCTCGCTTCCCTCCCTCCCTTCCTCTCCCTCCCTTCTCCTCTCCCTCCCTTCCTCTCCTCTCCCGCCCTTCTTCCCTCCTCTCCTCTTCCTCCCCTCCTCTCCCTCAGAGTACATGGATGTAAGTATGTCACCTCCACTGCCTCTGTCCGTGAGGCTTATAGCACCTCATGGAAGGACCATATTTGCAGTGGGACTCACGCAACCATGTGTTTCTGCCTGGAGTTGAGAAAATATTCTCATTTAACGAACAGCACTCCAAACCAACCAAAGTCGCAACAGAGGCTCGTTTTATAGGCTATGCATTTGGTTTTGCTCCACTATGTAGTGTTGAAACTGTATACTTTTGTTATCATTTTTCACTTTGCCTTTTTTTTTTTTCAATTCCGGATTGTTATGAAGGATCTTTGAGATTTAAGGGAAACAGTCTGTTTCCGGATGCTGTGCCTGTCTTCGCCAAAGAGCAACCGAACTATAGCATATCAGTTACAATATTCTAACCATCAAAGGGTACTTCTCCATACAGTTCATGTGCAGTTCACAGCATGCCTTGTCTTTGTTTTTACACGGGAGAGACAAAATGGACGCTTGTGTGTTACAGTATGCCTTGATTGAACGTTTTCTTTATGCCTTGAAAGAAAAAAGGTCACTCATGACAGTTGTTAGTTTAATTTTGTATGATTTGAGTTGTTGGGAAGGACTATTTGTTTTTATTTTCTAAGTTATCTATTTGACTATACAGTTACAGTATTATCTTCTGCTTCTGTACTACAGCTCTGGGACGTCTCCGCTACTTGATATTAACATCAAGCTTGTCTCAGAACCACTTGCAGAGTGACAATCTAATATTTGACCTATGAAAGTAAATCATTAAAATGTATTAAAATGTTACATACATGATCCTGAAGTTATGATATGAATGAGCTTGCTCATAGTCTATGCAAGTGTTTAATGTATGCAAGGAGGATATGAATATCAATCAAAATATGCTGGCTATATGCTGATGTGTGAGAGAAAAGTGCTATGTTTGGCCTCAGTGTTTTCTCTGTTCTGTATAGACGATAATATGCATTTCTGAATAGAGAATGGGGGGGGAATGGCAGGAGCATGTGTGTTTGACCAAGACAATCGGCTGCACTGGGACGTAGTCTCTTCCCACAGAGGCAGTGTCTCAGATACAACTTGCATTGGAGACTACCAGTCAGACCAAACAGCCAGAAACATCCAGCAGAAATGGAACGTTTTAAAAAGAAGACCATTAAAGTTGTGTGTTAGTTCCTCGTCGGGTGACAGACATAATGACTGGCGTTCCTTATGGGGACGTTTCTCTCTCTGTCTTCTTTCAGAATGTATTCTGTTTCTTGTTGCCTAGTTATCTCTGTTAACCCAGAAGTCAAATATAGCGGAGTTGGGTCAGCTACACGCAGAAACTGCCCACGGGAGATTAGTTCCCTATGACATTTACAATGGTACTGCAGAGTGCTTTATGCACTTTGGCTTCAAGGGAACTTTGATATATATATATTTTTTGATGCATTCAACTGCTTTTGTTTCTGCGTTTTTGAGTGTATTTTCTTCCTGATGCTTTTCAATGTAGAACAAAGCAAACTATTTCCAAATAGATTTTCTAAATAAAGCAAATAAAGTTGGAGTTGAGACTTCTTGTGTTCTCGTACAATATAAAAGGAAGTTAGTTGCTTCACTAACACTCTCAAACTACACTATTTTAGAATCTAATCCATTTTTCTTAGGGGGATATGCAGCGAGTGGAGTATTCTGGGTTTGTATCTATTTTAAAGGTGTCGAGTCTTAACTAATTCGTTGATTTATTGACCTAAATGTATTGATTTATTGACAGGTCTTAACTCACATTATAGAGACCTCTTGAGAGACCCTTACCAACGGCAGAGTGCGGTCGCTTTCCCACCCAATCAAAGCCGAGTATAGCTCCTCGAAACAACACACTTTGGCGACAATTGGATGGCTGGCTTGTCACTCATAATTTAATAATAATTTAGGGCGTTGATGAACAATGGCACGAAAGGCCACAAATGAGAATTGTTAGTGCTATCAGGGATCCTTGGGACATAACCTTTACTCGAACATTAACCCTTACCATTTTACATGTTAACTTCAATTGGGGCAACGTCAATGTCGTGATGTGCCAAGGATCCCGAATAGCTTTACGCCAAATGATAATAGCATGCGTTTGTACTACCGTTAGCTAGCTGTCAACAGCAGTAGATAGGAAGAGTTAGACTAACGTTTTATATAGCTACATTTTTATTTAAAAAAAAAGACAATCGCATGTTAAATATGCAATATCTCGTTACCAGATGTGCAAGGTATGACGCTTTTATATTGTTGTATTTTCGCAATATGTTTTTAGCACGCGAGCTAACTAACGTTAGATGTAACTTACTATCAACGAATAGCATGCTAACTTTAGCTAGCTACAGTACCTAGCGCCAAAACCAATAATTGGCATCGTTTAAGACATCACGAGTTACACGTATAAAAGGTTAACTTTGTCAATCCTCACATGCTGAAATCCCCATGACTAGTTTTGAAAGCAGTTTCAATGCACAGTTGGGTGTAGGCTATAATGCAATATCTGTGGTATGAATGTCATCAGCACTGCACTCCTCGTAAATAGCTTTGTTTTGGTTCTTTTTGACAACAAATTCTCCCTCTCCTGTATAGGGTATTGGTAGGGCCAGGAGTTTTTCCTAGACTTGTCACTTGGTCAGGAAACGCTATTGGTCCTTGGTATTACATATGTTTTTCTGACAACCAAAAAAGTGTATGACTTATCCTACTACAACTCGCCGATTATTATTGTTTCAACAAGGGCATTGCGGATGTATTAGCCTGAACTGATGCCCAGCGTGACTGTTCTGTACTCCGATATCGAAAATATTCCCATCGGTGAAGTAATTTAGTGCTCCTACAACCACAAAACAACCATGAATACCTTCGTAGCCATCCATGGCAAGAACATATCCCACAATCCCCTCTCCTCCACCCAAGCCATGTCTATCGACAAGCTCTTCCCGGCTCTCCTGGAGTGTTTTGGGATCATCCTGTGTGGATACATCGCCGGTAGGACAGACATAATCACCTCCTGTCAAGCTAAAGGATTAGGGAACTTTGTGTCTAAATTCGCCCTCCCGGCGCTGCTCTTCAAGAACATGGTTCTGTTGGACTTTAATAACGTGATCTGGTCGTTCCTGTGGAGTATCCTGATAGCCAAGGTGTCGGTGTTCGCCCTGGTGTGTGTTCTGACGCTAGCCGTGGCCAGTCCGGAGAGCAGGTACAGCAAGGCAGGACTCTACTCCATCTTCGCTACGCAGAGCAACGACTTCGCCCTGGGGTATCCCATTGGTGAGGATAGTTGTCTTTTGGAATGTGATCGTAGTACTATAGGGCGTGTTGATTTTTCTTTGGAAAGTTCAACGTCTTTCTCAAAACAGTCCCAGCCGTTCCACACACATTCTGAAAGTAATCAGACCCCTTGACTTTTCCCACGTTGTTACTTTACAGCCTCATTCTAAAATTGATTACATAGTTTTTTCCGTCATCAATCTACACACAATACCCCATAATGACAAAGCAAAAACAGGTTTAGACATTTTTGCACATTTTTTTTTTTTAAATATATATATATATATCACATTTCCATAAGTATTCAGACTCTTTACTCAATTCTTTGTTGAAGCACCTTTGGCAGCGATTACAGCCTTGAGTCTTCTTGGGTCTCATGCTACAAGCTTGGGGAGATTCTCCCTTTCTTCTCTGCAGATCCTCTCTAGCTCTGTCAGGTTGGATGGGGAGCATCGCAGCTCAGCTATTTTCAGGTCTCTCCAGACATGTTTGATCGATCGGGTTCAAGTCCGGCTCTGGCTGGGCCACTCAAGGACACTCAGAGACTTTTCCCTAAGCCACACCTGCGTTGTCTTGGCTGTGTGCTTAGGGTCGTTGTCCTGTTGGAAGGGGAACCTTCGCCCCAGTCTGAGGTCATGAGTGCTCTGGAGCAGGTTTTCATTAAGGATCTCTGTGCTTTGCTCCGTTCATCTTTCCCTCGATCCTGACTAGTCTCCCAGTCCCCGCTGCCGAAAAACATCACCACTACATGATTCTGCCACCACCATGCTTCACTATAGGGATGGTGCCAGGTTTCTTTCAGACGTGATGCTTGGTTTTTGCTCTGACATGCACTGTCAACTGGGACCTTTATATAGTCAGGTGTGTGCCTTTCCAAGTTGTAGAAACCGCTCAAAGATGATCAATGGAAACAGGATGCACCTGAGCTCAATTTACAGTCTCATAGCAAAGGGTCTGAATACTTATGTAAATAAGTTATTTCTGTTTATTTTTAATACATTTGCAAACACTTCTCAAAACCTCTTTTCGCTTTGTCATTATGGCGTATTGTGTGTAGCTTGATGAGGAAAACATTTTAATTTAATACATTTTAGAATAAGGCTGTAACGTAACAAAATGTGGAAAATGTGAAGGGGTCTGAATACTTTCTGAATGCAATGTATTTGTTGGAACATCTGGGAGTCCCTGAGGAGTGGTTTGGAAACCATACAATAACATCTGCCACCCCCCGTCCCTGCAGTGGATGCCCTGTACAGGAACACATATCCAGAGTACCTGCAGTACATCTACCTGGTGGCTCCTGTCTCCCTGATGTTCCTCAATCCCATAGGATTTGCCTTCTGTGAGGTCCAGAAGTGGAAGGACCACCCAGAGAGACAGCAGGGCAAGTTGCAGATCGTCAGAGTGGTGCTGCTGCAGGTCATTTCATCTTGCTTTCTTCTGTGATCAATAGTTTTTCTTTGTTTTGCAAATGACATTAAATGGTGCTTTATTCTTTATTGGACTTGGAACATATTTAACATTCAATACAAGTAGTAAATACGCAGGATTTTGTAACAAATAAATTAGAGTGAAAGGATCTGTGTATCTTTTAGCTAGCTGTGATAAGAATGGAAATACATCTTAATATCACAGTGAATAATAAAGGCTAGAAAACATGGTGTCAGGGTGTCTTAGGGGGTTCAGGGGTCTTGAACATGGTGTCAGGGTGTGTTTTAGGGGTTGGGTTAACATGGTGTCAGGGTGTCTTAGGGGTTGGGTTAAACATGGTGTCAGGGTGTAGGGGGTTAAAACATGGTGTCGGGGAGTGTCTTAGGGGGGTTAAAACATGGTGTCAGGGTGTCTTAGGGGGTTGGGTTAAAACATGGTGTCAGGGTGTCTTAGGGGTTGGGTTAAAACATGGTGTCAGGGTGTCTTAGGGGGTTGGGTTAAACATGGTGTCAGGGTGTGTCTTAGGGGTTGGGTTAACATGGTGTCAGGGTGTGTCTTAGGGGTTGGGTTAAAACATGGTGTCTTAGGGGTTGGGTTAAAACATGGTGTCAGGGTGTCTTAGGGGTTGGGTTAAAACATGGTGTCAGGGTGTCTTAGGGGGTTGGGTTAAAACATGGTGTCTTAGGGGGGGTCTTGTTAAAACATGGTGTCAGGGTGTGGGGGGTTGGGTTAACATGGTGTCAGGGTGTCTTAGGGGTTGGGTTAAAACATGGTGTCAGGGTGTGTCTTAGGGGTTGGGTTAACATGGTGTCAGGGTGTCTTAGGGGTTGGGTTAACATGGTGTCAGGGTGTCTTAGGGGTTGGGTTAAAACATGGTGTCAGGGTGTCTTAGGGGTTGGGTTAAAACATGGTGTCGGGGTGTGTCTTAGGGGGTTGGGTTAACATGGTGTCGGGGTGTGTCTTAGGGGGTTGAGTTAAAACATGGTGTCAGGGTGTCTTAGGGGGTTGGGTTAAAACATGGTGTCAGGGTGTGTCTTAGGGTGTTAAAACATGGTGTCAGGGTGTGTCTTAGGGGGTTGGGTTAAAACATGGTGTCAGGGTGTCTTAGGGGGTTGGGTTAAAACATGGTGTCAGGGTGTGTCTTAGGGGTTGGGTTAAATCATGGTGTCAGGGTTGTTCATGGTTAGGGGTGTCTTAGGGGGGTTAAAACATGGTGTCAGGGTGTCTTAGGGGTTGGGTTAAAACATGGTGTCAGGGTGTCTTAGGGGTTGGGTTAAAACAGGGTGTCTTAGGGGGTTGGGTTAACATGGTGTCAGGGTGTGTCTTAGGGGGTTGGGTTAAACATGGTGTCAGGGTGTCTTAGGGGTTGGGTTAAAACATGGTGTCATGGTGTGTCTTAGGGGGTTGGGTTAACATGGTGTCAGGGTGTGTCTTAGGGGGTTGGGTTAATGGCAATAAGACAGATTTTTTGTGGACTGTAAAGAAAGTGGACAGTAAAATGTTATTCTATACAGTGGTGGCTGGTGGACATTGTGTCCCACTTTTATTCGAATCTATTTTATAGGTACTGAAGAACCCGATAGTGTTCATGGTGGTGGTCGGGATCGTGTCCCACTTTGCCCTGGGCCAGAGGATCCCTGCTGTGATGGAGGAGTTTGTGGATGGCCTGGCCAACTCCTTTGGAGGAGCAGCTCTCTTCTACCTGGGACTATCTATGGTGGGACAGGTGACGAAACTCACCAGGTCTACTGGAGTAGCCCTTATCCTGCTCATCACTGCCAAACTGTGAGTTACAGAAATGTCAAGAACTGACATTCCTTCAAGTCGTTATCAATCTATCCTGTAGGAATGGATGGATAGGGTGCTGACAATAGGGTACTGTCCTGTCCTAGTGGTACTCTACTGTCCTAGTGGTACTGTCCTAGTGGTCCTCTACTGTCCTAGTGGTACTGTACTGTCCTAGTGGTCCTGTCCTTGTGGTGTGGTACTGTCCTGTCCTAGTGGTGTGGTACTGTCTTAGTGGTACTGTCCTAATGGTACTGTACTGTCCTAGTGGTACTGTCCTAGTGGTACTGTACTGTCCTAGTGGTGTGGTACTGTCCTAGTGGTGTGGTACTGTCCTGTCCTAGTGGTGTGGTACTGTCCTAGTGGTACTGTCCTGGTACTGTACTGTCCTAGTGGTACTGTCCTAGTGGTACTGTACTGTCCTAGTGGTGTGGTACTGTCCTAGTGGTGTGGTACTGTACTGTCCTAGTGGTGTGGTACTGTCCTAGTGGTCCTGTCCTAGTGGTGTGGTACTGTCCTGTCCTAGTGGTGTGGTACTGTCTTAGTGGTACTGTCCTAATGGTACTGTACTGTCCTAGTGGTACTGTACTGTCCTAGTGGTGTGGTACTGTCCTAGTGGTGTGGTACTGTCCTGTCCTAGTGGTGTGGTACTGTCCTAGTGGTACTGTCCTAGTGGTACTGTACTGTCCTGGTGGTGTGGTACTGTCCTAGTGGTGTGGTACTGTCCTGTCCTAGTGGTGTGGTACTGTCCTAGTGGTACTGTCCTAATGGTACTGTACTGTCCTAGTGGTACTGTCCTAGTGGTACTGTCCTAATGGTACTGTCTGTACTAGTGGTACTGTACTAGTGGTACTGTACTGTGCCCTAGTGGTACTGCCCTAGTGGTACTGTCCTAGTGGTACTGTCCTAGTGGTACTGTACTGTCCTAGTGGTACTGTCCTGTCCTAGTGGTACTGTCCTGTCCTAGTGGTACTGTTCTGTCCTAGTGGTACTGTCCTGTCCTAGTGGTACTGTACTAGTGGTACTGTCCTAGTGGTACTGTCCTAGTGGTACTGTCCTAGTGGTACTGCCCTGTCCTAGTGGTACTGTCCTGTCCTAGTGGTGTGGTACTGTCCTAGTGGTACTGTCCTAATGGTACTGTACTGTCCTAGTGGTACTGTCCTAGTGGTACTGTCCTGTCCTAGTGGTACTGTCCTGTCCTAGTGGTACTGTCCTAGTGGTACTGTCCTAGTGGTACTGTCCTGTCCTAGTGGTACTGTCCTGTCCTGGTGGTACTGTCCTAGTGGTACTGTCCTAGTGGTACTGTCCTGTCCTAGTCGTACTGTCCTAGTGGTACTGTCCTAGTGGTACTGTCCTGGTGGTACTGTCCTAGTGGTACTGTACTGTCCTAGTGGTACTGTCCTAGTGGTTCTGTCCTGGTGGTACTGTCCTGTCCTAGTGTTACTGTCCTGTCCTAGTGGTACTGCCCTAG
Organism: Oncorhynchus masou masou; assembly: GCF_036934945.1. Lineage (NCBI taxonomy): Eukaryota > Metazoa > Chordata > Actinopteri > Salmoniformes > Salmonidae > Oncorhynchus > Oncorhynchus masou. Next base: position 75,496 of record NW_027004766.1, read on the forward strand.
TGGTACTGCCCTAGTGGTACTGTCCTGTCCTAGTGGTACTGTCCTAGTGGTACTGCCCTAGTGGTACTGTCCTGTCCTAGTGGTACTGTCCTAGTGGTACTGCCCTAGTGGTACTGTCCTGTCCTAGTGGTACTGTCCTAGTGGTACTGTCCTGTCCTAGTGGTACTGCCGTAGTGGTACTGTCCTAGTGGTACTGCCGTAGTGGTACTGTCCTAGTGGTACTGTCCTGTCCTAGTGGTACTGTCCTAGTGGTACTGCCCTAGTGGTACTGTCCTAGTGGTACTGTACTGTTCTAGTGGTACTGTCCTAGTGGTACTGTCCTAGTGGTACTGTCCTGTCCTAGTGGTACTGTCCTAGTGGTACAGTGGTACTGTCCTAGTGGTACTGTCCTGTCCTAGTGGTACTGTCCTGTCCTAGTGGTACTGCCCTAGTGGTACTGTCCTAGTGGTACTGTCCTAGTGGTACTGCCCTAGTGGTACTGCCCTAGTGGTACTGTCCTGTCCTAGTGGTACTGTCCTAGTGGTACTGTCCTAGTGGTACTGTCCTAGTGGTACTGTCCTAGTGTCCTAACACAGTGGTATCTGTCTGTCTCTCCTATGTAGGCTGGTGATGCCTCTCATCTGTAAGGACATGGTCGACCTGCTGGACTCTACAGGTTCCAACAGCAGCAGTCTGAACCACTCCAGCCTGTCCAACTATGCCTTTCTCTACGGGGTGTTCCCCCCTGCTCCCAGCGTAGCCATCTACGCATCACAGTACAACATGGAGCTGGACGTGGTGAGTTGGTACCCCACACACACACACACACACACACACCACAGTACAACATGGAGCTGGACGTGGTGAGTTGGTACCCCCCACACACACACCACCGGACAACATTGAGCTGGAAGTGGTGAGTTGGTACCCCAAACACACACACACACCACAGTACAACATGGAGCTGGAAGTGGTGAGTTGGTACCACACACACACACACCACAGTACAACATGGAGCTGGACGTGGTGAGTTGGTACCACACACACACACACGCACCACAGTACAACATGGAGCTGGACGTGGTGAGTTGGTAACACACACACACACACACACACACACACACACACCACAGTACAACATGGAGCTGGAACTGGTGAGTTGGTACCACAAACACACACCACAGTACAACATGGAGCTGGAAGTGGTGAGTTGGTAACACACACACACACACACACACACACACACACACACACCACAGTACAACATGGAGCTGGAACTGGTGAGTTGGTACCACAAACACACACCACAGTACAACATGGAGCTGGAAGTGGTGAGTTGGTAACACACACACACACACACACACACACACATCACAGTACAGTACAACATGGAGCTGGATGTGGTGAGTTGGTACCACACACACACACACACACACACACAGTACAACATGGAGCTGGAAATGGTGAGTTGGTAACACACACACACACACACACAGTACAACATGGAGCTGGAAGTGGTGAGTTGTATTTAATTTCTTAGCTAATAGCCACCTTTCTAGACAGCCAGGGCTTGTATTTACACATCTCTCTCTCTACCTCTGTCTGTCCTCCTGTAGGTGACGTCAGGGATGGTGATCAGCACGTTCCTGTCTGCCCCCATCATGTCTCTCTCTACCTCTCTGTCTGTCCTCCTGTAGGTGACGTCAGGGATGGTGATCAGCACGTGCCTGTCTGCCCCCATCATGTCTCTCTCTACCTCTCTGTCTGTCCTCCTGTAGGTGAGCGTCAGGGATGGTGATCAGCACGTTCCTGTCTGCCCCCATCATGTCTCTCTCTACCTCTCTGTCTGTCCTCCTGTAGGTGACGTCAGGGATGGTGATCAGCACGTTCCTGTCTGCCCCCATCATGTCTCTCTCTACCTCTCTGTCTGTCCTCCTGTAGGTGACGTCAGGGATGGTGATCAGCACGTTCCTGTCTGCCCCCATCATGTCTCTCTCTACCTCTCTGTCTGTCCTCCTGTAGGTGACGTCAGGGATGGTGATCAGCACGTGCCTGTCTGCCCCCATCATGTCTCTCTCTACCTCTCTGTCTGTCCTCCTGTAGGTGACGTCAGGGATGGTGATCAGCACGTTCCTGTCTGCCCCCATCATGTCTCTCTCTACCTCTCTGTCTGTCCTCCTGTAGGTGACGTCAGGGATGGTGATCAGCACGTGCCTGTCTGCCCCCATCATGTCTCTCTCTACCTCTCTGTCTGTCCTCCTGTAGGTGACGTCAGGGATGGTGATCAGCACGTGCCTGTCTGCCCCCATCATGTCTCTCTCTACCTCTCTGTCTGTCCTCCTGTAGGTGACGTCAGGGATGGTGATCAGCACGTGCCTGTCTGCCCCCATCATGTCTCTCTCTACCTCTCTGTCTGTCCTCCTGTAGGTGACGTCAGGGATGGTGATCAGCACGTGCCTGTCTGCCCCCATCATGTCTCTCTACCTCTGTCTGTCCTCCTGTAGGTGACGTCAGGGATGGTGATCAGCACGTGCCTGTCTGCCCCCATCATGTCTCTCTCTACCTCTCTGTCTGTCCTCCTGTAGGTGCGTCAGGGATGGTGATCAGCACGTGCCTGTCTGCCCCCATCATGTCTCTCTCTACCTCTCTGTCTGTCCTCCTGTAGGTGACGTCAGGGATGGTGATCAGCACGTGCCTGTCTGCCCCCATCATGTCTCTCTCTACCTCTCTGTCTGTCCTCCTGTAGGTGACGTCAGGGATGGTGATCAGCACGTGCCTGTCTGCCCCCATCATGTCTCTCTCTACCTCTCTGTCTGTCCTCCTGTAGGTGACGTCAGGGATGGTGATCAGCACGTGCCTGTCTGCCCCCATCATGTCTCTCTCTACCTCTCTGTCTGTCCTCCTGTAGGTGACGTCAGGGATGGTGATCAGCACGTGCCTGTCTGCCCCCATCATGTCTCTCTCTACCTCTCTGTCTGTCCTCCTGTAGGTGACGTCAGGGATGGTGATCAGCACGTTCCTGTCTGCCCCCATCATGTCTCTCTCTACCTCTCTGTCTGTCCTCCTGTAGGTGACGTCAGGGATGGTGATCAGCACGTGCCTGTCTGCCCCCATCATGTCTCTCTCTACCTCTCTGTCTGTCCTCCTGTAGGTGACGTCAGGGATGGTGATCAGCACGTTCCTGTCTGCCCCCATCATGTCTCTCTCTACCTCTCTGTCTGTCCTCCTGTAGGTGACGTCAGGGATGGTGATCAGCACGTGCCTGTCTGCCCCCATCATGTCTCTCTCTACCTCTCTGTCTGTCCTCCTGTAGGTGACGTCAGGGATGGTGATCAGCACGTGCCTGTCTGCCCCCATCATGTCTCTCTCTACCTCTCTGTCTGTCCTCCTGTAGGTGACGTCAGGGATGGTGATCAGCACGTGCCTGTCTGCCCCCATCATGTCTCTCTCTACCTCTCTGTCTGTCCTCCTGTAGGTGACGTCAGGGATGGTGATCAGCACGTGCCTGTCTGCCCCCATCATGTCTCTCTACTCTCTGTCTGTCCTCCTGTAGGTGACGTCAGGGATGGTGATCAGCACGTGCCTGTCTGCCCCCATCATGTCTCTCTCTACCTCTCTGTCTGTCCTCCTGTAGGTGACGTCAGGGATGGTGATCAGCACGTGCCTGTCTGCCCCCATCATGTCTCTCTCTACCTCTCTGTCTGTCCTCCTGTAGGTGACGTCAGGGATGGTGATCAGCACGTGCCTGTCTGCCCCCATCATGTCTCTCTCTACCTCTCTGTCTGTCCTCCTGTAGGTGACGTCAGGGATGGTGATCAGCACGTGCCTGTCTGCCCCCATCATGTCTCTCTCTACCTCTCTGTCTGTCCTCCTGTAGGTGACGTCAGGGATGGTGATCAGCACGTGCCTGTCTGCCCCCATCATGTCTCTCTCTACCTCTCTGTCTGTCCTCCTGTAGGTGACGTCAGGGATGGTGATCAGCACGTGCCTGTCTGCCCCCATCATGTCTCTCTCTACCTCTCTGTCTGTCCTCCTGTAGGTGACGTCAGGGATGGTGATCAGCACGTTCCTGTCTGCCCCCATCATGTCTCTCTCTACCTCTCTGTCTGTCCTCCTGTAGGTGACGTCAGGGATGGTGATCAGCACGTGCCTGTCTGCCCCCATCATGTCTCTCTCTACCTCTCTGTCTGTCCTCCTGTAGGTGACGTCAGGGATGGTGATCAGCACGTGCCTGTCTGCCCCCATCATGTCTCTCTCTACCTCTCTGTCTGTCCTCCTGTAGGTGACGTCAGGGATGGTGATCAGCACGTGCCTGTCTGCCCCCATCATGTCTCTCTCTACCTCTCTGTCTGTCCTCCTGTAGGTGACGTCAGGGATGGTGATCAGCACGTGCCTGTCTGCCCCCATCATGTCTCTCTCTCTCTGTCTGTCCTCCTGTAGGTGACGTCAGGGATGGTGATCAGCACGTGCCTGTCTGCCCCCATCATGTCTCTCTCTACCTCTCTGTCTGTCCTCCTGTAGGTGACGTCAGGGATGGTGATCAGCACGTGCCTGTCTGCCCCCATCATGTCTCTCTCTACCTCTCTGTCTGTCCTCCTGTAGGTGACGTCAGGGATGGTGATCAGCACGTTCCTGTCTGCCCCCATCATGTCTCTCTCTACCTCTCTGTCTGTCCTCCTGTAGGTGACGTCAGGGATGGTGATCAGCACGTGCCTGTCTGCCCCCATCATGTCTCTCTCTACCTCTCTGTCTGTCCTCCTGTAGGTGACGTCAGGGATGGTGATCAGCACGTGCCTGTCTGCCCCCATCATGTCTCTCTCTACCTCTCTGTCTGTCCTCCTGTAGCTGCGTCAGGGATGGTGATCAGCACGTTCCTGTCTGCCCCCATCATGTCTCTCTCACCTCTCTGTCTGTCCTCCTGAGGTGACGTCAGGGATGGTGATCAGCACGTGCCTGTCTGCCCCCATCATGTCTCTCTCTACCTCTCTGTCTGTCCTCCTGTAGGTGACGTCAGGGATGGTGATCAGCACGTGCCTGTCTGCCCCCATCATGTCTCTCTCTACCTCTCTGTCTGTCCTCCTGTAGGTGACGTCAGGGATGGTGATCAGCACGTTCCTGTCTGCCCCCATCATGTCTCTCTCTACCTCTCTGTCTGTCCTCCTGTAGGTGACGTCAGGGATGGTGATCAGCACGTTCCTGTCTGCCCCCATCATGTACGTGTCAGCCTGGCTGCTGACCATCCCCCTGATGAACCCCAAGCCACTGGTCACTGAGCTGCAGAATGTCAGCTTCAACATCAGCATCTCAGCCTGGTCGCACTGGTGAGGGTTCTCTCTATTTATGTTCTGTTTCTCTCTCTCTCTGTTTCTGTCTCTGTCTCTCTCTCTGTTTCTGTCTGTCTCTCTCTCTGTTTCTGTCTGTCTCTCTCTCTGTTTCTCTCTCTCTCTCTGTTTCTCTCTCTCTGTTTTCTCTCTCTCTCTGTTTCTCGCTCTCTGTTTCTCTCTCTGTTTCTCTCGCTGTCTCTCTGTCTCTCTGTCTGTCTCTCTCTTCTCTTTCTCTCTTACATGAAAGGCCAATGAAGAAGGCAGACTTTGATACTGTTTTCAATATGCTTAGTTGTGGTCCTGTCTGACTTTAGCTGATTGAAGCAAGGGGTTGATCAGGGCTTACTGTATCCATGGTGTTGATCAGGGCTTACTGTATCCATGGTGTTGATCAGGGCTTACTGTATCCATGGTGTTGATCAGGGCTTACTGTATCCATGGTGTTGATCAGGGCTTGCTGTATCCATGGTGTTGATCAGGGCTTGCTGTATCCATGGTGTTGATCAGGGCTTACTGTATCCGTGGTGTTGATCAGGGCTTGCTGTATCCGTGGTGTTGATCAGGGCTTGCTGTATCCGTGGTGTTGATCAGGGCTTGCTGTATCCTTGGTGTTGATCAGGGCTTGCTGTATCCATGGTGTTGATCAGGGCTTGCTGTATCCATGGTGTTGATCAGGGCTTACTGTATCCGTGGTGTTGATCAGGGCTTGCTGTATCCGTGGTGTTGATCAGGGCTTGCTGTATCCGTGGTGTTGATCAGGGCTTGCTGTATCCTTGGTGTTGATCAGGGCTTGCTGTATCCTTGGTGTTGATCAGGGCTTGCTGTATCCTTGGTGTTGATCAGGGCTTGCTGTATCCATGGTGTTGATCAGGGCTTGCTGTATCCATGGTGTTGATCAGGGCTTGCTGTATCCATGGTGTTGATCAGGGCTTGCTGTATCCATGGTGTTGATCAGGGCTTGCTGTATCCATGGTGTTGATCAGGGCTTGCTGTATCCATGGTGTTGATCAGGGCTTGCTGTATCCATGGTGTTGATCAGGGCTTACTGTATCCATGGTGTTGATCAGGGCTTGCTGTATCCATGGTGTTGATCAGGGCTTACTGTATCCATGGTGTTGATCAGGGCTTGCTGTATCCATGGTGTTGATCAGGGCTTGCTGTATCCATGGTGTTGATCAGGGCTTGCTGTATCCATGGTGTTGATCAGGGCTTGCTGTATCCATGGTGTTGATCAGGGCTTGCTGTATCCATGGTGTTGATCAGGGCTTACTGTATCCATGGTGTTGATCAGGGCTTACTGTATCCATGGTGTTGATCAGGGCTTGCTGTATCCATGGTGTTGATCAGGGCTTGCTGTATCCATGGTGTAGAATGCAGCTTTAATGATAGAGGATTCATACCAATGGCTTTTTAAAATTCTAATCTACTCTGCAAAGACTTTTGACAACTTTTTTTTTTTTTACCTTTATTTAACCAGGCAAGTCAGTTAAGAACAAATTCTTATTTTCAATGACGGCCTAGGAACAGTGGAACGACAGATTTGTACCTTGTCAGCTCGGGGGTTTGAACTTGCAACCTTCCGGTTACTAGTCCAACGCTCTAACCACTAGGCTACCCTGCCGACCCACTTGAGTGGGTTCCTGCTGTATTTAAACACTGGATACACTGAAACACATCGTGTTTGTGTTTGTAGGTGTGGACCATCGCTGTCATTCTCCTCAGTAAGAAGTTCAAGAGGCTCCCACACATGTTTTCTATGAATCTCTTCCTGGCACAGGTTATTACATATATGTCCTTCATATACAGTACATTCTAAAGGGTTATTACATATATATCCTTCATATACAGTACATTCTAAAGGGTTATTACATATATGTCCTTCATATACAGTACATTCTAAAGGGTTATTACATATATGTCCTTCATATACAGTACATTCTAAAGGGTTATTACATATATCCTTCATATACAGTACATTCTAAAGGGTTATTACATATATATCCTTCATATACAGTACATTCTAAAGGGTTATTACATATATCCTTCATATACAGTACATTCTAAAGGGTTATTACATATATGTCCTTCATATACAGTACTTTCTAAAGGGTTATTACATATATGTCCTTCATATACAGTACATTCTAAAGGGTTATTACATATATCCTTCATATACAGTACATTCTAAAGGGTTATTACATATGTCCTTCATATACAGTACATTCTAAAGGGTTATTACATATGTCCTTCATATACAGTACATTCTAAAGGGTTATTACATATATGTCCTTCATATACAGTACATTCTAAAGGGTTATTACATATATATCCTCCATATACAGTACATTCTAAAGGGTTATTACATATATATCCTTCATATACAGTACATTCTAAAGGGTTATTACATATGTCCTTCATATACAGTACATTCTAAAGGGTTATTACATATATCCTTCATATACAGTACATTCTAAAGGGTTATTACATATATATCCTTCATATACAGTACATTCTAAAGATTTATTACATATATATCCTCCATATACATTACATTCTAAAGGGTTATTACATATATATCCTTCATATACAGTACATTCTAAAGGGTTATTACATATATATCCTCCATATACAGTACATTCTAAAGGGTTATTACATATGTCCTTCATATACAGGACATTCTAAAGGGTTATTACATAAATGTCCTTCATATACAGGACATTCTAAAGGGTTATTACATATATCCTTCATATACAGGACATTCTAAAGGGTTATTACATATATATCCTTCATATACAGGACATTCTAAAGGGTTATTACATATATGTCCTTCATATACAGTACATTCTAAAGGGTTATTACATATATATCCTTCATATACAGGACATTCTAAAGGGTTATTACATATATATCCTTCATATACAGGACATTCTGAAAGGGTTATTACATGTATATCCTTCATATACAGTACATTCTAAAGGGTTATTACATGTATATCCTTCATATACAAGACATTCTGAATGTATTCAGACCCCTTGACTTGTTCCACATTTTGTTATGTTACAACCTTATTCTAAAATGGATGAAAAATGTTTTTGCCTCATCAATCTACGCACAATACCCCATAATGACATCACAATACCCCATAATGACAAAGCAAAAACTGTTTAAAAAAATATGTTTTTAGAAAAAACTCAAACGGAAAAATCACATTTCCATAAGTATTCAGACTCTTTATTCAGTTCTTTGTTGAAGCACCTTTGACAGCGATTACAGCCTTGAGTCTTCTTGGGGATGATGCTACAAACGTGGCACACCTGTATTTGGGGTGTTTCTCCCATTCTTCTCTGCAGATCCTCTCAAGCTCTGTCAGGTTGGATGGGGAGCATCGCACCACAGCTATTTTCAGGATTCCCCAGAGATGTTAGGTCGGGTTCAAGTCCGGGCTCTGGCTGGGCTACTCAAGGACATCTCCAGACTTGTCCTGCTACCACTCCTGCATTGTCTTGTCTGTGTGCTTAGGGTCGTTGTCCTGTTGGAAGGTGAACCTTCGCCCCCAGTCTGAGGTCCTGAGCGCTCTGGAGCAGGTTTCCATCATGAATCTCTCTGTGCTTTGTGCCGTTCATCTTTCCTTCGATCCTGACTAGTCTCTCAGCCGCTGCCACTGAAAAACATCCCCACAGCCTGATGCTACCACCACCACGCTTCACCGTATGGTGCCAGGTTTCCTCTAGACATGATGCTACCACCACCACGCTTCACCGTAGAGATGGTGCCAGGTTTCCTCCAGACATGATGCTACCACCACCACGCTTCACCGTAGGGATGGTGCCAGGTTTCCTCCAGACATGCTACCACCACCACGCTTCACCGTAGGGATGGTGCCAGGTTTCCTCCAGACATGATGCTACCACCACCACGCTTCACCATAGAGATGGTGCCAGGTTTCCTCCAGACATGATGCTACCACCACCACGCTTCATCGTAGGGATGGTGCCAGGTTTCCTCCAGATGTGCTGCTACCACCACCACGCATCACCGTAGGGATGGTGCCAGGTTTCCTCCAGACATGATGCTACCACCACCACTCTTCACCGTAGGGATGGTGCCAGGTTTCCTCCAGATGTGCTGCTACCACCACCACGCTTCACCGTAGGGATGGTGCCAGGTTTCCTCCAGACATGATGCTACCACCACCATGCTTCACCGTATGGTGCCAGGTTTCCTCCAGACGTGATGCTACCACCACCACGCTTCACCATAGGGATGGTGCCAGGTTTCCTCCAGATGTGATGCTTGACATTCAGGCCAAAGTGTTCAGTCTGGTTTCATCAGACCAGAGAATCTTGTTTCTCATGGTCTGAGAATCTTTATGTGCCTTTTACTGAGAGGTGCTTCCATCTGGCCACTCTACCATAAAGGCCTGATTGGTGGAGTGTTGCAGAGATGGTTGTCCTTCTGGAAGGTTCTCCCACCTCCACAGAGGAACTCTGGAGCTCTGTCATAGTGACCTTCGGGTTCTTGGTCACCTCCCTGACCAAGGCCCTTCTCCCCGATTGCTTAGTTTGACTGAGCAGCCAGCTCTAGGAAGAGTCTTGGTGGTTCCAAACTTGTTCCATTTAAGAATGATGGAGGCCACTGTGTTCTTGGGGACCTTTAATGCTGCAGACATGTTTTGGTACCCTTCCCCAGATCTGTGCCTCCACACAATCCTGTCTCAGAGCTCCACGGACAAGTCCTTCGACCTCATGGCTTGGTTTTAGCTCTGACATGCACTGTCAACTGTGGGACCTTATATAGACAGGTGTCTGCCTTTCCAAATCATGTCCAACCAATTTAATTTACCACAGGTGGACTCCAAGTTGTAGAAACATCTCTAGGATGATCAATGGAAACAGGATGCACCTGAGCTCAATTTCAGTCTCATAGCAAAAGGTCTGAATACTTATGTAAACTGAAATATCTTATTTATTTGTAATCAAATTTGCAAACATTTCTAAAAACCTGTTGTTCGCTTTGTCATTATGGGCTATTGTGTGTCGATATATTAGGAAAAATTGAATTTAATGCATTTTAGAATAAGTCTAACTTAACAAAATGTGGAAAAGGTTAAGGGGTCTGAATACTTTACGAAGGCACTGCACATAATGTTTTCTATATTCTATAAAGTTGAAATCGGAAGTTTACATACACTCAGGTTGGAGTCATTAAAACTTGTTTTTCAACCACAAATTTCTTGTTAACAAACAATAGTTTTGGCAAGTCGGTTAGGACATCTACTTTGTGCATGACACAAGTAATTTTTCCAACAAATGTTTACAGACAGATTATTTCACTTATAATTCACTGTATCACAATTCCAGTGGGTCAGAAGTTTACATACACTAAGTTAACTGTACCTTTAAACAGCTTGGAACATTCCAGAAAATGGTCATGGCTTTAGAAGCTTCTGATAGGCTAATTGACATCATTTGAGTCAATTGAAGGTGTACCTGTGGAAGTATTTCAAGGCCTACCTTCAAACTCAGTGTCTCTTTGCTTGACATAATCAAAAAAAAAATCAGCCAAGACCTCAGAAAAACAATTGTAGACCTCCACAACTCTGGTTCATCCTTGGGAGCATTTTCCAAACACCTGAAGGTACCACGTTCAGGAAACAAGTACAAAGGTATCTATATCCACAGTAAAACGAGTCCTATATCGACATAACCTGAAAGGCCGCTCGGCAAGGAAGAAGCCACTGCTCCAAAACCACCATAAAAAAGGCAGACTACGGTTTGAAACTGCACACGGGGACAAAGATCGTACTTTTTGGAGAAATGTCCTCTGGTCTGATGAAACAGAAATAGAACTGTTTGGCCATAATGACCATTGTTATGTTTGAAAGAAAAAGGGGAGGCTTGCAAGCTGAAGAACACCATCCCAACCGTGAAGCACGGGGGTGGCAGCATCATGTTGTGGGGGTGCTTTGCTGCAGGAGGGACTGGTGCACTTCACAAAATAGATGTCATCACGAGGTAAAAGATTATGCGGATATATTGAAGCAATATCTCAAGACATCAGTCAGGAAGTTAAAGCTTGGTCCCAAATTGGTCTTTCAAATGGACAATGACCCCAAGCGTACTTCCAAAGTTGTGGCAAAATGGCTTAAGGACAACAAAGTCAAGGTATTGGAGTGGCCATTACAAAGCCCTGACCTCAACCCTACCCGAAATATTTGATGCAAGTTAAACAATTTAAAGGCAATGCTACCAAATAATAATTGAGTGTATGTAAACATCTGACCCACTGGGGATGTGAAAGAAATAAAAGTTGAAATAAATAATTCTCTCTACTATTATTCTGACATTTCATATTCTTAAAATAAAGTGGTGATCCTAACTGACCTAAGGCGGGTAATTTTTACTAGGATTATGTCAGGAATTGTGAAACTGAGTTTTTAAATGTATGTAAACTTCCGATTTCAACAGTACACAAGTGATATATAGTAATGTGTCTCTCCTTGTCCCTGTAGTTCCTAGTGTGTGTCGGTATGATCCTGTGGAACTTCGTAGTGAAGCAGGAGGACATCTTGGGACAGGTGTTGACATTCACACTGCTCTATGGGTCACTCTACAGCACATATGTCTGGACTGGTATGTACCATGTGTCTGGACTGGTGTCTGGACTGGTATGTACCATGTGTCTGGACTGGTGTCTGGACTGGTATGTACCGGACTGGTATGTACTGTGTGTGTGTGTGGACTGGTATGTACTGTGTGTGTGTGTCTGGACTGGTATGTACTGTGTGTGTGTGTCTGGACTGGTATGTACTGTGTGTGTGTGTGTGTGTGTGTGTCTGGACTGGTATGTACCGTGTGTGTGTCTGGACTGGTATGTACTGTGTGTGTGTGTCTGGACTGGTATGTACTGTGTGTGTGTGTGTGTGTGTGTGTGTGTGTGTGTGTGTGTGTCTGGACTGGTATGTACCGTGTGTGTGTGTCTGGACTGGTATGTACTGTGTGTGCGTGTCTGGACCGGTATGTACTGTGTGTGTCTGGACTGGTATGTACCGTGTGTGTGTCTGGACTGGTATGTACTGTGTGTGTCTGGACCGGTATGTACTGTGTGTGTGTGTGTGTGTGTGTGTGTGTGTGTGTGTGTGTGTGTGTGTGTGTGTGTGTGTGTGTGTGTGTGTGTGTGTGTGTGTGTGTCTGTCTGTGTCTGGACCGGTATGTACCGCGCGCGTGTCTGGACCGGGTATGCACCGCGCGTGTCTGGACCGGTATGCTGTACTGTATCTGTGGAATAACCCTGAGTTGGTTCTGTCTGGGTCTGACTACAGGTCTCATTCCTCTCTGTTTGGTTCTGACCAAGAAGGACAATTTGCTGAGGATTCCACCTTGGGTCTTCATGGTCTTTGGCTGGGGGTATGTCGTGTGTGTGTGTGTGTGTGTGTGAAACAGTGTATTGTATGTTTGTGTTCCTCAAACTTAACCTTACAGCGTTGTTCTCTTCCACAGCATACCGTTCCTCATCCTTGGAGGTCTGCTCCTGGCAGGAGAGAGGATGCCCGATACTATAGACTCTGCCTTCCTCTATGGCAGGGCTCAGGTGAGAGGATGCCCGATACTATAGACTCTGCCTTCCTCTATGGCAGGGCTCAGGTGAGAGGATGCCCGATACTATAGACTCTGCCTTCCTCTATGGCAGGGCTCAGGTGAGAGGAGGCCTGATACTATAGACTCTGCCTTCCTCTATGGCGGGGCTCAGGTGAGAGGAGGCCTGATACTATAGACTCTGCCTTCCTCTATGGCGGGGCTCAGGTGAGAGGATGCCTGATACTCTAGACTCTGCCTTCCTCTATGGCAGGGCTCAGGTGAGAGGATGCCTGATACTATAGACTCTGGCTTCCTCTATGGCAGGGCTCAGGTGAGAGGATGCCTGATACTATAGACTCTGCCTTCCTCTATGGCAGGGCTCAGGAGAGAGGATGCCTGATACTATAGACTCTGCCTTCCTCTATGGCAGGGCTCAGGTGAGAGGATGCCCGATACTATAGACTCTGCCTTCCTCTATGGCAGGGCTCAGGAGAGAGGATGCCTGATACTATAGACTCTGCCTTCCTCTATGGCAGGGCTCAGGTGAGAGGATGCCTGATACTGTAGACTCTGCCTTCCTCTATGGCAGGGCTCAGGTGAGAGGATGCCTGATACTGTAGACTCTGCCTTCCTCTATGGCAGGGCTCAGGTGAGAGGATGCCTGATACTCTAGACTCTGCCTTCCTCTATGACAGGGCTCAGGTGAGAGGATGCCTGATACTGTAGACTCTGCCTTCCTCTATGGCAGGGCTCAGGTGAGAGGATGCCTGATACTGTAGACTCTGCCTTCCTCTATGGCAGGGCTCAGGTGAGAGGATGCCTGATACTGTAGACTCTGCCTTCCTCTATGGCAGGGCTCAGGTGAGAGGATGCCTGATACTATAGACTCTGCCTTCCTCTATGGCAGGGCTCAGGTGAGAGGATGCCTGATACTATAGACTCTGCCTTCCTCTATGGCAGGGCTCAGGTGAGAGGATGCCTGATACTATAGACTCTGCCTTCCTCTATGGCAGGGCTCAGGAAAGGGGCCACCTGTGATTTTAGTTTACTGGAATACAGATCCACTGTATAGTTCTCCCTGAGTTGACTACACTTTACAGATCACATAGATCTGGAGCCAGTCCTAAAGGTTTTACACTTTACAGAGATCTGGAGCCAGTTCTAAAGGTTTTACACTTTACATCACATATGTCAGAGTCAAGGCCCTGGGCCACATCCGGCCCGCGAGAAGGTTTTTTACGGCCCCTGGGATGATCTTGATTTATTATTAGAACCGGCCCGCAGACCGCAGCAAGCCGGCAGCCCGCAGATCTTTTACACGCACCAATACTACATTTCCCACAATGCAACGGTGACGCACCGAGCAGTAGGCTGCTTCATTTCAATATTTATTGGCACAGCAGTCGTCAGCATCACAGTAAAATTAACTTTCAGATACCCATCAAAAATGGCAAAACGGAAGGTGGACACTGAGAACCGGGGGTTTCAAACAAGGTGGGAGTCGGAGTATATGTTCACGGAGGTAGCTGGAAAACCTGTGTGTCTTCTGTGTGGAGAAAGTGTGGCGGTACTGAAAGAGTATAATCTGAGACGACATTATGAAACGAAACACGCGGACAAAAACAAGAATATGGACATGGAACAAAGGCTACAAAAGGCAGAGGAATTAAAACGAGGCCTCAAATCTCGACAGGCTCTGTTCAAAAAGCCAAATCACAAGGCCAGGCTGCTGTCAAGGCCAGTTTTATTTTGGCAGAAGAGATCGCTAAATCAGCCCGGCCATTTACGGAGGGGGATTTCATCAAAAACTGCATGATTAAAGTTTGTGACGAAGTTTGCCCAGAAAAAAGGCAACTCTTTTTAAATGTGAGTCTGAGCAGAAACACCATTGCCGAGAGAGTAGACCAGTTGTCCATCAATCTAAAAGAGCAGCTTGTGAAAAAGGGAAAAGATTTCATTGCATATTCCTTGGCTGTGGATGAGAGCACCGACATTTCTGACATTGCCCAGTTGTCAATTTTCATCCGCGGAGTGGACTCCAGCCTAAGCGTGACAGAGGAGTTTTTGGCTTTACGTCCTATGCATGGCACAACTACGGGGCATGATTTGTATGAAGAGGTGTCAAGATGTGTAAATGAGATGGAGCTGCCTTGGGAAAAACTCGTGGGTTTGACAACCGACGGAGCACCTGCGATGTGTGGACACAGGAGCGGACTGGTGGCGAAGATACGGGAAAAGATGCAAGAGGAAAACGCGACAGGTGAGCTGACAGCTTATCATTGTATCATACACCAGGAAGCGTTGTGCGGTAAAGCCTTGAAAATGGAGCATGTAATGAGCATCATCACGCGCACAGTTAACTTTATCAGAGCCAAAGGTTTGAATCACCGCCAGTTCAAGGCATTTCTGACGGAGTTAGAAACGGAGCATGGTGATTTGCCTTATCACACAGAGGTGCGATGGCTAAGCCAGGGAAAGGTGCTTCAAAGATGTTTCGAGCTTCGTGAGGAGATTTGTCTGTTCTTGGACAGCAAAGGGAAAGACACAACACAACTCCGAGACGAAATGTTTCTGTGTGAAATGGCTTTTCTGTGTGACATTACGAGTCATCTGAATGCAATGAACTTGCAGCTGCAGGGTCGGGATCATGTCATCTCTGATATGTACAGTACAGTGAAGGCATTTAAAACCAAACTGACTCTGTGGGAGACGCAGATGCGGAAAGAAAATTTGAGCCACTTTCCCAGCTGCCAGACCATGAAAGAGAAGCTCTCTACCAGTGCGTTCCCGAGCGCACAGTTGGCTGATAAAATAGGTATGCTTGCCGCTGACTTTCGACGCCGATTTGCTGACTTTGAAGCACAAAAAAGCAGGTTGGAACTGCTCGGTAACCCATTTGCTGTTGACGTGGAAAGCTCACCACCAAACCTCCAAATGGAGTTGATTGACCTCCAATGCAATGATGCACTGAGGGCAAAATATGCGGCAGTGGGTGCTGCGGAGTTCGCCCGTTTCCTCCCCGACACAATGCCCCAGCTGCGCATCCAGGCTGCTCAAACGTTGTCTATGTTTGGCAGCACATACCTGTGTGAACAACTTTTTCTTTGATGAACCTGAACAAAATATCACACAGAAGTCGACTTACTGCTGAACACCTCCACTCAATTCTGAGGATTTCCTCAGCTCAGAGCCTTACCCCGAACATTGATGAACTTGTGGAAAAGATGGGACACCACCAAGTATCACCCTCAACCTCAAACAAGTGAACATTACTGTGCAATCACATATTTAGAGTTTTTACTCAGTTCAAGTTTAAAAGTTAAAGTTTAATATTTGTTTTCACTGCATGTTACTTCTCCTTAAACAAAGTGTTGTTTTTGATTAATAGATTTTTGCACTTTATTTTATTGTATTTCAATCCAATTATATTTTAAAAATATTTCAGTTGAGTGGATGATAGAAAATTGCTATTATTGTTTTTTTCTTTGAAGTAAATTTAGCCCACTTTTGCTAAAATAGAAAATATAGGCTACTGATGGTGCCTTGAATACCGGTTTCTTTCATTTAATGTTCATGTTATGGGGATTTTTATATAAAGGAAATTTGTCTTTTGTGTCTGTTGAAAATTAAAGATTACTGACAGAGCCATAAGAAAATATTGCTTTATTTATCTGATCATATTGGAATATATTTGTTAGGTTTTCAGTAGGTTCAATTAGGTTCACTAGACTATATGCGTCATTTAAAAATTTTTCAATGAACATTCGAACAGTCCGGCCCTCGGCTTGTAGCTAAATTTTTTATTTGGCCCTCCGTCCATTTGACTTTGACACCCCTGCTTTACATAGATCTGGAGCCAGTCCTAAAGGTTTGACACTTTACAGATCACATAGATCTGGAGCCAGTTCTAAAGGTTTGACACTTTACACATCACATAGATCTGGAGCCAGTCCTAAAGGTTTGACACTTTACAGATCACATAGATCTGGAGCCAGTCCTAAAGGTTTTACAGATCACACATCTGGAGCCAGTTCTACAGGTTTTACAGATCACATAGATCTGGAGCCAGTCCTAAAGGTTTACCTCTCTCTCTCTTTCCCCTCTCTCAGATCATCAGTACTGCAGTAGTAGTCTCCTGCAGCATCTTGGTAGGTGGTTTCTCTCTGATGGGTCTCAGCCAGGGCACCAAGGAGAACCAGAACTACCAAGCCCTGGAGAGAGCCTCCAACACAGGTACTATAGAGGACCTGAGGCCCCCTGGACACCAGGAGGACCTGAACTACCAAGCCCTGGAGAGAGCCTCCAACACAGGTACTATAGAGGACCTGAGGCCCCCTGGACACCAGGAGGACCAGACCCACTCACTAGAGCCCTCAGCACCAGAGACCAGCAACAACAGTGGTAGGTCACTAGACACATTATTGTTTTTTCTAGTTCTGTAAACTTGGGTGCATTGGTTTACTGGGGATTTTGTGTTGAACTTCGTATGTAAAACCTTAAATTGCCAACCTAATAAACAGTAGTTTGATTTAACTCAGAACTGTGTCTGTGTGTTGTTGTTGTGTTCCACCCAGACTGTTGTAGCTGTACACAGCCTGTGCCCGACATGATCTACGGCGCCACCAGGAAGGACACTCCCACGTCTCTAACAGGTACAGGAACACAACGTGAATGACTACAGCTCTGTTTGGAGTTGTGTTCTAGGTTTATGGGCTGATACTTCGGGCCGTGCTGACCTGTTGTGTCCACTGTGGCTTGTGTTGACTGTGATGCTGTTGCAAAACGTTTTGCTACGGTGTGCAGTAATGAATACAACCCTGTTGACTTGTTGTACTGTACCCTCCAGGCCAGTGTGGGGCGCTGTGTGAAACCCAGCAGCAGCGTAGTCCACCGGTCCAGGATGACAGACAGCTGGTCAGACACGTCCTGTTGTGTCTACTCCTCATAGTTTCCCTGCTGGCTGTGAGTGTTATCTACGGCTCTGTTCTACTCTATTCTGTTCTGCTCTGTTCTACTCTATTCTGTTCTATTCTACTCTATTCTGTTCTACTCTGTTCCACTCTACTCTATTCTGTTCTGCTCTGTTCTATTCTGTTCTATTCTACTCTATTCTGTTCTATTCTAATCTACTCTGTTCTGTTCCACTCTACTCTATTCTGTTCTGCTCTGTTCTACTCTATTCTGTTCTATTCTAATCTACTCTGTTCTGTTCCACTCTACTCTATTCTGTTCTGCTCTGTTCTATTCTGTTCTATTTTACTCTACCCTGTTCTATTCTGTTCTGCTCTGTTCTATTCTGTTCTATTTTACTCTACCCTGTTCTATTCTGTTCTGCTCTGTTCTATTCTGTTCTATTCTACTCTACCCTGTTCTATTCTGTTCTGCTCTGTTCTATTCTGTTCTATTCTACTCTACCCTGTTCTATTCTGTTCTGCTCTGTTCTATTCTGTTCTATTCTGTTCTGCTCTGTTCTATTCAGTTCTATTCTACTCTACTATGTTCTATTCTGTTCTACTCTATTCTGCTCTGTTCTGTTCTGTTCTACTCTGTTCAATTCTGTTCTACTGTTCTATTCTTTTATTGCTTGGCCGTGTCCCCTTTCTCTATCTACCCTTGTCCCTGAAGTGTGCACTAGTTCACTCCAATCTCCAACCTCTTCCCTGAATCGGCATTAACTCTGAAGTGTGCGCTTTTCATTCCCCCTCTCGCATGTCTTTCAGAACCTGTCCAGTTGTCTATGGTGGTTGTTCAACCAGGACCCTGGTAGACTGTACCTGGAGCTGCAGTTCTTCTGTGCTGTGGCCAACTATGGACAGGTACGTTCTCGTGTCTATTAGATCATGAGAATACGAAGGGATTTGACCGTTGCTTACTTTACCTCTCGTGTTTCTCAGGGCTTCATTTCGTTTGGTATCTTTGGCCTGGACAGGCATCTGATCATTCTGCCATTCAAGAAGAGGTGAGCGAGGAACTAGGTACTTACTTCAGAGAGCATAGTGCATCGTTGTATGTTGTATTGTCCCAACATCAGCACCTCCTCCTGTATGTTGTATTGTCCCAACATCAGCACCTCCTCCTGTATGTTGTATGGTCCCAACATCAGCACCTCCTCCTGTATGTTGTATGGTCCCAACATCAGCACCTCCTCCTGTATGTTGTATTGTCCCAACATCAGCAGCACCTCCTGTATGTTGTATGGTCCCAACATCAGCAGCACCTCCTGTATGTTGTATTGTCCCAACATCAGCACCTCCTCCTGTATGTTGTATTGTCCCAACATCAGCACCTCCTCCTGTATGTTGTATGGTCCCAACATCAGCAGCACCTCCTGTATGTTGTATTGTCCCAACATCAGCACCTCCTCCTGTATGTTGTATGGTCCAAACATCAGCAGCACCTCCTGTATGTTGTATTGTCCCAACATCAGCACCTCCTCCTGTATGTTGTATGGTCCCAACATCAGCACCACCTCCTGTATGTTGTATGGTCCCAACATCAGCACCTCCTCCTGTATGTTGTATGGTCCCAACATCAGCAGCACCTCCTGTATGTTGTATTGTCCCAACATCAGCACCTCCTCCTGTATGTTGTATTGTCCCAACAGCAGCACCTCCTGTATGTTGTATTGTCCCAACATCAGCACCTCCTCCTGTATGTTGTATTGTCCCAACATCAGCACCCCCTCCTGTATGTTGTATTGTCCCAACATCAGCACCTCCTCCTGTATGCTGTATTGTCCCAACATCAGCAGCACCTCCTGTATGTTGTATTGTCCCAACATCAGCACCTCCTCCTGTATGTTGTATGGTCCCAACATCAGCACCTCCTCCTGTATGTTGTATTGTCCCAACATCAGCACCTCCTCCTGTATGTTGTATTGTCCCAACATCAGCACCTCCTCCTGTATGTTGTATTGTCCCAACATCAGCACCTCCTCCTGTATGTTGTATTGTCCCAACATCAGCACCTCCTCCTGTATGTTGTATTGTCCCAACATCAGCAGCACCTCCTGTATGTTGTATTGTCCCAACATCAGCAGCACCTCCTGTATGCTGTATGGTCCCAACATCAGCACCTCCTCCTGTATGTTGTCCCAAAGTCAGCACCTCCTTCTGTATGTTGTCCCAACATCAGCACCACCTCCTGTATGTTGTCCCAAAGTCAGCACCTCCTCCTGTATGTTGTCCCAAAGTCAGCACAGGGCCTGATCTAAGCCAGACTTGCCTGAGCCAGGTAGTGTGGCTGTAGAAGATGTGGTGGTTCTGCCCTCTAAGGGGCCTGTGTGTGTCCTGTCCACCAGGTTAGTGAGCCTATGGCAGGGCAGGGAGAGTGAGGAGGAGCCCCCCCCTGTGGTTCCAGAGGAGATCAGGCTGACCTGCACTCAGTTTGTCCGCTATCATAAAGACCAGTGTGTTCAGGACATAGTGTCCATCAGAAGGTAGGCCACAACATAAACATCAATGATCATTTATTTCATTTATTTATCATTTTTTGTAGCATGATTTCACTCCCAGGACACGTCTGATTGGTGCAGAATCAAAGCTCTAGAATCTATATTAAAACCGTTGACTTGGGTCTCTCGAGTGTCACAGCGGTGTAAGACACTCTATCACAGTGCAAGCTGCGTCACTACAGATCCTGGTTCGATCCCAGGCTGTGTTGCAGCCGGCCGCGACCGGGAGACCCATGAGGCGGCACACAATTGGCCCAGCGTCGTTCGGGTTAGGGAGGGTTTGGTCGGCCCGGGATGTCCATTTCCCATCGTGCTCTAGTGACTCCTGTGGCGGTCCGGGCGCAGTGCACGCGGCCACGGTCGCCAGTTGTACGGTGTTTCCTCCGACACATTGGTGCGACTGGCTTCCGGGTTAAGCGAGCAGTGTGTCAAGAAGCAGTGCGGCTTGGCAGGGTTGTGTTTCACCTCTCCAGAGTCTGTACGGGAGTTGCAGCGATGGGACAAGACTGTAACTACCAATTTGGATATCAAAAATATGGGAAGAAAAAGTGGGTAAAATTATTTAAAAAAAAAATTATAAATACAATTTAAAAAAATAAACGGTTGACTCTTAAATGCATGTTACCTACGAGTTGAACTCGTTCTCTACTAACATCCTCTCTATGCATGGCCTGGGATTTTACCCCAGATAATATCTTGCATGTTTCTACCACTAATCCTGTCTTTAGAAATGCATTATTGCATTGTACACTCTGTGGTAGGTTCAGTCCGTTCAGTCTTCTTCTTTGGTAATGCATTATTGTACACTCTGTGAACGGACTGAACTTACCACAGTCTTCTTCGTTGGTAATGCATTATTGTACACTCTGTGAACGGACTGAACCTACCACAGTCTTCTTCGTTGATAATGCATTATTGTACACTCTGTGAACGGACTGAACTTACCACAGTCTTCTTCGTTGGTAATGCATTATTGTACACTGAACGGACTGAACCTACCACAGTCTTCTTCGCTGGTAATGCATTATTGTACACTGAACGGACTGAACCTACCACAGTCTTCTTCGCTGGTAATGCATTATTGTACACTGTGAACGGACTGAACCTACCACAGTCTTCTTCGCTGGTAATGCATTATTGTACACTCTGTGAACGGACTGAACTTACCACAGTCTTCTTCGTTGGTAATGCATTCTGGTTTTGGAGTGGTACACAATCCTGGTAGCTACTTTTCACCTTCTTGACTTCCTGTTTCTCTTACGGAACTCTCATCCTCACTAGCACTCCTTTTCTCTGTCCGTTGTCCTTTCTCCTCTTCCTTCATATCTCCACCCTAGTGCTTCTGGGGAAAGCCTGAACCCTGGGACAGTGGCTGAATCCTCCCTTTGATACGCAGGTGTGAGGGGGAGAGGGTTCAGGAGAGGGAGCGCTCCAGGGAGAGACCTGGTCAGGGACTTCTCCTCCATCCCAGGCCCGGACTCAGGTCACTTTCCTGGGCAGTGATCTGGTGGACTGGCTGGTGAGGGTGGGTCTGGCCCGGGACAGGGGGGAAGCCCAGCTCTATGGGGCTCAGCTCCAGCAAGGAGGGATACTGCAACACCTCGCACACCAGTTTGGCTTCAGGGACGACACCCTGCTACACTACCGCTTCACTGAGAGGAGCTGGACGCCACCGATGGAGAGGAACAGCAGTATGCCTCCTGTGGCCATGTAATGTTCCCAGAGAGGGGGGGGTTACTATTCAGCAGTGTTGTTGTCAAGTCACTAAACCTTGACTCCTAAGTCCTAAACCTTGACTCCTAAGTCCTAAACCTTGACTCCTACGTCCTAAACCTTGACTCCTACGTCCTAAACCTTGACTCCTAAGTCCTAAACCTTGACTCCTAAGTCCTAAACCTTGACTCCTAAGTCCTAAACCTTGACTCCTAAGTCCTAAACCTTGACTCCTAAGTCGTGGATTAGAATATTACAACACTGCTATTCAGTGAGATGAAACGTTCAGATGGAAATATAATGAGATAGAGCTGACACCATTTAGCGTTCCCATTTCCACATATCAGACAATCATATCTGTTCTGTGTCATACATTTCTATCTGAACATTTTTGTAACGTTTGCACCCTCCTGAATGAACCCAATAAGAAAGAAAGATGGTGGGCTGAGAGTAGTGCACTATGAAGGGAATAGGGCTCTGGTCAAGAGTAGTGCACTATGAAGGGAACAGGGCTCTGGTCAAGAGTAGTGCACTATGAAGGGAATAGAGCTCTGGTCAAGAGTAGTGCACTATGAAGGGAACAGGGCTCTGGTCAAGAGTAGTGCACTATGAAGGGAATAGGGCTCTGGTCAAGAGTAGTGCACTATGAAGGGAATAGGGCTCTGGTCAAGAGAAGTGCACTATGAAGGGAACAGGGCTCTGGTCAAGAGTAGTGCACTATGAAGGGAATAGGGCTCTGGTCAAGAGTAGTGCACTATGAAGGGAACAGGGCTCTGGTCAAGAGTAGTGCACTATGAAGGGAACAGGGCTCTGGTCAAGAGTAGTGCACTATGAAGGGAATAGGGCTCTGGTCAAGAGTAGTGCACTATGAAGGGAACAGGGCTCTGGTCAAGAGTAGTGCACTATGAAGGGAATAGGGCTCTGGTCAAGAGAAGTGCACTATGAAGGGAATAGGGCTCTGGTCAAGAGTAGTGCACTATGAAGGGAATAGGGCTCTGGTCAAGAGTAGTGCACTATGAAGGGAATAGGGCTCTGGTCAAGAGTAGTGCACTATGAAGGGAATAGGGCTCTGGTCAAGAGTAGTGCACTATGAAGGGAACAGGGCTCTGGTCAAGAGTAGGGCTCTGGTCAAGAGTAGTGCACTATGAAGGGAACAGGGCTCTGGTCAAGAGTAGTGCACTATGAAGGGAACAGGGCTCTGGTCAATGAAGGGAATAGGGTGCCATTTAAGTGGCCGGTGTGTGCATCCTGAGTCAGCTACTATCCCAGCTGAACCAATCAAATCCACCACCTCCACCAGCTCCAGTATCACAGAGAGACTTCTTTGCATGACATAGAGAAGTCTGCAGTGACTGAAATGTTGCACTGAGACTATTCAACTATTTCGTATGCAACTGACGTGTTGTTGTAAGACTACTGTAATACTGTTGTAATGTACTTGAAAGTCGGTGAAGGTTTAAACGTTTTTCCACTGTTATGTTACCCAGTACGGTCAGCCCGTCTGGCTCAACCAAGACAAAGCTTTAGCAGTGAGGTACAGCTTGTCTGTGACACATCGTTTTGTTCAAAGCGAGAGGTGAGGCCTCCAACACCACTTGAAGATCATCACTGAGTCAGCTTTTAAAGGCCATGCGTTGACATGGTTTCCTGGAGCGCATGTCCTGCCTGGTCAAGGAGACAGCGTGTCCACATTCTGTGTGGAACACATGTCCTGCCTGGTCATGTAGACAGCGTGTCCACATTCTGTGTGGAACACATGTCCTGCCCGGTCAAGTAGACAGTGTGTCCACATTCTGTGTGGAACACATGTCCTGCCCGGTCAAGGAGACAGCGTGTCCATATTCTGTGTGGAACACATGTCCTGCCTGGTCAAGTAGACAGCGTGTCCACATTCTGTGTGGAACACATGTCCTGCCTGGTCAAGTAGACAGCGTGTCCACATTCTGTGTGGAACACATGTCCTGCCTGGTCATGTAGACAGCGTGTCCACATTCTGTGTGGAACACATGTCCTGCCCGGTCAAGTAGACAGCGTGTCCACATTCTGTGTGGAATACATGTGGAGAATGTTTCTAATGCTCATTTTATGCCAATAATGTTCTGATCAGTCATGAATATGCATTGTTATTTATTGTTCCTAATATCATGACATCATGATGGGGGCGGCAGGGTAACCTAGTGGTTAGAGCGTTGGACGAGTAACCGGAAGGTTGCAAGTTCAAATCCCCGAGCTGACAAGGTACAAATCTGTCGTTCTGGCAGTTAACCCACGGTTCCGAGGCCGTTATTGAAAATAAAAATTTGTTCTTAACTGACTTGCCTGGTTAAATAAAGGTTAAAAAAAATGCTCTGCTATGTTGTCCTCTGAGGTTTTATCAATGTGATACAAATGTCTTTGAGTATTAACAAGCAGGGTTAGTGAGTTTTTGCACTTAACACTGATACTCTTCTTTAAATTCCCCTCACATAGGAATTGTGTTGTTGTTGAAGTCTGACTTTAAGCAGGAAGTGACCCGGCGGTGTGACTTTAAGCAGGAAGTGACCCGGCGGTGTGACTTTAAGCAGGAAGTGACCCGGCGGTGTGACTTTAAGCAGGAAGTGACCCCGCGGTGTGACTTTAAGCAGGAAGTGACCCGGCGGTGTATGATGATGTTCCTTTGCAGATTCTACCTTCAATTATCTGGAGAGACAAGGTGTTGATGTTAAGTGACTGAGGTGCTGTGTGTTTAGCCCAACTGCCTCAGCCTTGTAGGATGAGGTGCTGTGTGTTTAGCCCGACTGCCTCAGCCTTGTAGGATGAGGTGCTGTGTGTTTAGCCCGACTGCCTCAGCCTTGTAGGATGAGGTGCTGTGTGTTTAGCCCGACTGCCTCAGCCTTGTAGGATGAGGTGCTCTGTGTTTATCCTGACTGCCTCAGCCTTGTAGGATGAGTGGCTGTGTGTTTAGCCTGACTGCCTCAGCCTTGTAGGATGAGGTGCTGTGTGTTTAGCCTGACTGGCTCAGCCTTGTAG
Source organism: Oncorhynchus masou masou (assembly GCF_036934945.1). Lineage (NCBI taxonomy): Eukaryota > Metazoa > Chordata > Actinopteri > Salmoniformes > Salmonidae > Oncorhynchus > Oncorhynchus masou. Next base: position 100,551 of record NW_027004766.1, read on the forward strand.
GATGAGTGGCTGTGTGTTTAGCCTGACTGCCTCAGCCTTGTAGGATGAGGTGCTGTGTGTTTAGCCCGACTGCCTCAGCCTTGTAGGATGAGTGGCTGTGTGTATTATTACTGGTTGAATGTGGTATTTTCATTGAAAATCACTGATGCTGATGGGCTGTCTACCTCAATGCTGCTGCATGACCAGTGACTGACTGGGTGGGAGGGTGGGTGACTGACTGGATGGGTGGGTGACTGGATGACTGACTGACTGGATGGGTGGGTGACTGACTGGATGGGTGGGTGACTGGCGGGATGGGTGGGTGACTGGCGGGATGGGTGGGTGACTGACTGACTGACTGGATGGGTGACTGACTGAAAGGGTGGGAGGGTGGGTGACTGACTGGATGGGTGGGTGACTGGATGGGTGGGTGACTGACTGGATGGGTGGGTGACTGACTGGATGGGTGGGTGACTGGCGGGATGGGTGGGTGACTGGCGGGATGGGTGGGTGACTGACTGACTGACTGGATGGGTGACTGACTGACTGGATGGGTGGGTGACTGACTGGATGGGTGACTGAGTGACTGACTGGGTGACTGACTGACTAAGTGACTGACTGGGTGACTGACTGACTGGGTGGGTGACTGACTGACTGACTGGGTGACTGACTGACTGGGTGACTGACTGACTGACTTACCGGCAGACTGGCTAACTGACTGACTGACTGACTGACTGACTGACTGACTGACTGGCTGAGTGACTGACTGACTGGATGGGTGACTGACTGACTGGATGGGTGGGTGACTGACTGTTACCCTGTATGGCAGGGAGCTTATAGTCATGAGCTGGCCTTGACTGACAGCTCTTTGAAACCCCCGATGTCAACCTGGGCTGCAGTCCTGCAGTAAAATCAGCCCTAGCAAATCAGGTGGTACACAACTCAGCTCAAACATTGAAAGAGCATCATTTGGCCATGTCTCTGCTGGGAGCGGTTCACAGCAGCACTGACGGATGACAACTACCCCCCTTGTTGTTCCACGCTTGAAGACCAGTAACACCAGACAGATGAAAGAGGAGACATAAGTATCTCTACCATGGATGAATAGTGTAAACTTTTAATTATATTGGATGACACCTTACAGTCAAATTCTGGCACCAGTAGAGTAGCTGTATAAACCACACCCCTCCACAAACACGCCTTCTCCGATGTTGGTTACAAAGCAGGTAAGAGAATATCATGTGACCATTGGTGTATTAAAATGAGTTAGGGTGATGTCACCCCTTGTCCCTGAATAATTCTGAAGTGTTTGACGTGGGGGACCAGTAGCTTTATGACCAACCTTGATCAATGTAGGAGAAACACTCATTTTTTCATACTTTGGTCATCATACTTTGATCTGGTTTCATCCAAACATCATCAAATGTCATGAAAAACACGACTGTTCATGACCTCTAAGTGTCCTCGGCATAGTGTCAGTTAAGACGTTTCTCTCCCCCTGAAACACAGTGTATAAGCTCCTCTGCGTAAAGCTGTAGTGGTGGTGGCCAATCCAGTCCAGTGGCGTCAGTCAGGTTCAGTCAGACCCAGCATGGCTGTATTTCAGTAGGGTCATCTCCTCTTTCTGTCGTCAGCTGCTTGTCCCTGGTTCTGTCTGTGTCGTCCATTCTGCTGCAGCCCGTCCAGTTGGAGGTGGTTCTGGCTGTAGAGTTTGATAAGGGCTCCGGGAAGCAGGGCCACACAGGCGATGGCCAACAGCTGTAGCAGCGTCCCCCAGGAGAAGATATCGTCCAGGGAAGCGATCTCTGACAGGATGGAGCCGGTCCGCACACAGATGAAGTTATACGGGATCAAACCTGATGAAGGAGAGACTGGGTTAGACCTCCTAGATAAACACTAGACCTGGGGAAGGAGAGGAGAGACTGGGTTAGACCTCCTAGATAAACACTAGACCTGGGGAAGGAGAGGAGAGACTGGGTTAGACCTCCTAGATAAACACTAGACCTGGGGAAGGAGAGACTGGGTTAGACCTCCTAGATAAACACTAGACCTGGGGAAGGAGAGGAGAGACTGGGTTAGACCTCCTAGATAAACACTAGACCTGGGGAAGGAGGGGAGAGACTGGGTTAGACCTCCTAGATAAACACTAGACCTGGGGAAGGAGAGGAGAGACTGGGTTAGACCCCCTAGATAAACACTAGACCTGGGGAAGGAGAGGAGAGACTGGGTTAGACCTCCTAGATAAACACTAGACCTGGGGAAGGAGAGGAGAGACTGGGTTAGACCTCCTAGATAAACACTAGACCTGGGGAAGGAGAGGAGAGACTGGGTTAGACCTCCTAGATAAACACTAGACCTGGGGAAGGAGAGGAGAGGCTGGGTTAGACCTCCTAGATAAACACTAGACCTGGGGAAGGAGAGACTGGGTTAGACCTCCTAGATAAACACTAGACCTGGGGAAGGAGAGGAGAGACTGGGTTAGACCTAGATAAACACTAGACTTGGGGAAGGAGAGACTGGGTTAGACCTCCTAGATAAACACTAGACCTGGGGAAGGAGAGGAGAGACTGGGTTAGACCTCCTAGATAAACACTAGACCTGGGGAAGGAGAGGAGAGACTGGGTTAGACCTCCTAGATAAACACTAGACCTGGGGAAGGAGAGACTGGGTTAGACCTCCTAGATAAACACTAGACCTGGGGAAGGAGAGGAGAGACTGGGTTAGACCTCCTAGATAAACACTAGACCTGGGGAAGGAGAGGAGAGACTGGGTTAGACCTCCTAGATAAACACTAGACCTGGGGAAGGAGAGGAGAGACTGGGTTAGACCTCCTAGATAAACACTAGACCTGGGGAAGGAGAGGAGAGACTGGGTTAGACCTCCTAGATAAACACTAGACCTGGGGAAGGAGAGGAGAGACTGAGTTAGACCTCCTAGATAAACACTAGACCTGGGGAAGGAGAGGAGAGACTGAGTTAGACCTCCTAGATAAACACTAGACCTGGGGAAGGAGAGGAGAGACTGGGTTAGACCTCCTAGATAAACACTAGACCTGGGGAAGGAGAGACTGGGTTAGACCTCCTAGATAAACACTAGACCTGGGGAAGGAGAGGAGAGACTGGGTTAGACCTCCTAGATAAACACTAGACCTGGGGAAGGAGAGGAGAGACTGGGTTAGACCTCCTAGATAAACACTAGACCTGGGGAAGGAGAGGAGAGACTGGGTTAGACCTCCTAGATAAACACTAGACCTGGGGAAGGAGAGGAGAGACTGGGTTAGACCTCCTAGATAAACACTAGACCTGGAGAAGGAGAGACTGGGTTAGACCTCCTAGATAAACACTAGACCTGGGGAAGGAGAGACTGGGTTAGACCTCCTAGATAAACACTAGACCTGGGGAAGGAGAGGAGAGGCTGGGTTAGACCTCCTAGATAAACACTAGACCTGGAGAAGGAGAGACTGGGTTAGACCTCCTAGATAAACACTAGACCTGGGGAAGGAGAGACTGGGTTAGACCTCCTAGATAAACACTAGACCTGGGGAAGGAGAGACTGGGTTAGACCTCCTAGATAAACACTAGACCTGGGGAAGGAGAGGAGAGACTGGGTTAGACCTCCTAGATAAACACTAGACCTGGGGAAGGAGAGACTGGGTTAGACCTCCTAGATAAACACTAGACCTGGGGAAGGAGAGGAGAGACTGGGTTAGACCTCCTAGATAAACACTAGACCTGGGGAAGGAGAGGAGAGACTGGGTTAGACCCCTAGATAAACACTAGACCTGATGAAGGAGAGACTGGGTTAGACCTCCTAGATAAACACTAGACCTGGGGAAGGAGAGACTGGGTTAGACCTCCTAGATAAACACTAGACCTGGGGAAGGAGAGGAGAGACTGGGTTAGACCTCCTAGATAAACACTAGACCTGGGGAAGGAGAGGAGAGACTGGGTTAGACCTCCTAGATAAACACTAGACCTGGGGAAGGAGAGGAGAGACTGGGTTAGACCTCCTAGATAAACACTAGACCTGGGGAAGGAGAGGAGAGACTGGGTTAGACCTCCTAGATAAACACTAGACCTGGGGAAGGGAGAGACTGGGTTAGACCTCCTAGATAAACACTAGACCTGGGGAAGGAGAGGAGAGACTGGGTTAGACCTCCTAGATAAACACTAGACCTGGGGAAGGAGAGGAGAGACTGGGTTAGACCTCCTAGATAAACACTAGACCTGGGGAAGGAGAGGAGAGACTGGGTTAGACCTCCTAGATAAACACTAGACCTGGAGAAGGAGAGACTGGGTTAGACCTCCTAGATAAACACTAGACCTGGGGAAGGAGAGGAGAGACTGGGTTAGACCTCCTAGATAAACACTAGACCTGGAGAAGGAGAGACTGGGTTAGACCTCCTAGATAAACACTAGACCTGGGGAAGGAGAGACTGGGTTAGACCTCCTAGATAAACACTAGACCTGGGGAAGGAGAGGAGAGACTGAGTTAGACCGCTGAGCTAAAGGCAATATGAGAGGAGGGAGAGTTCGGAACAGCAAAGGTGGACATGATCTGGTAATTAATGACATGTTGTAGCAGTACTTCAATGTAACAAGGGAGAGACTGTGTTAGCCTTCTGAGCTAAAGCCTAGACATGAACTTAGTGAGCTAATGTAAGTCTTCACGTCTTAAATGCCGTATCAGGTCATTCTCAGCAGCACTATATAATAGTCCTGTGTTGTGTGGCCGTGCTGCTTCTGTTTCTCACCGATGAGTACGGAGAAGAAGAACATGGAGACGGGGATGTTGAGGATGGGGGACGTGACGTTCAGGAACCAGTTCGGAGTCATGGGGAACAACCGCAGGAACAGGAGGAAGAAGAACAGACTGCTACGGTTCTCCTCCACCTGACAGAGGAGGTGGGAGAGGAGGAGGGAGAGGGGTGGGGAGGAGGAGGAGGGAGAGGAGGAGGGAGAGGAGGAAGTAGATGGTATGGGAGAGAGGGAAGGAGAGGGCATGGGAGAGGAGGAGGGAGAGAGGGAAGGAGAGGGCATGGGAGAGAGGAGGTGGAGGAGAGGTAAGGAGAGGGCATGGGAGAGGAGGAGGGAGAGGAGGAGGGAGAGAGGGTGGGGAGAGGAGGAGGGAGAGAGGGTGGGAGAGAGGGAAGGAGAGGGCATGGGAGAGAGAGGAGGTGGAGGAGAGGTAAGGAGAGGGCATGGGAGAGGAGGAGGGAGAGGGCATGGGAGAGAGGAGGTGGGAGAGAGTGAAGGAGAGGGCATGGGAGAGGAGGAGAGAGGGGGTGGGAGAGAGGAAAGGAGAGGGCATGGGAGAGGGCATGGGAGAGAGGAGGAGGGAGAGGGCATGGGAGAGAGGGGGTGGGAGAGAGGAAAGGAGAGGGCATGGGAGAGGAGGAGGGAGAGGGCATGGGAGAGAGGGGGTGGGAGAGTGGAAAGGAGAGGGCATGGGAGAGGGCATGGGAGAGAGGAGGAGGGAGAGGGCATGGGAGAGAGGAGGTGGGGAGAGAGTGAAGGAGAGGGCATGGGAGAGGAGGAGAGAGGGGGGGGAGAGGGCATGGGAGAGGAGGAGGGAGAGGGGGAAGGAGAGGGGGTGGGAGAGAGGGAAGGAGAGGGCATGGGGAGAGGAGGAGAGGGCATGGGAGAGGAGGAGGGAGAGAGAGAAGGAGAGGGCATGGGAGAGGGGGTGGGAGAGAGGGAAGGAGAGGGCATGGGAGAGAGGAGGTGGGAGAGAGTGAAGGAGAGGGCATGGGAGAGGAGGGAGAGAGGAGGAGGTAGAGAGAGAAGGAGAGGGCATGGGAGAGAGTGAAGGAGAGGGCATGGGAGAGAGGGAAGGAGAGGGCATGGGAGAGAGGGGGTGGGAGAGAGGGAAGGAGAGGAGGAGGGAGAGGGCATGGGAGAGGGGGAAGGAGAGGGCATGGGAGAGGGAGGAGGTAGAGAGAGAAGGAGAGGGCATGGGAGAGGGGGTGGGAGAGAGAGAAGGAGAGGGCATGGGAGAGAGGGGGTGGGAGAGAGGGAAGGAGAGGGCATGGGAGAGAGGAGGTAGAGGGCATGGGAGAAAGGAGGAGGAAGAGAGGGAAGGAGAGGGCATGGGAGAAAGGAGGAGGTAGAGAGGGAAGGAGAAGGCATGGGAGAGAGGGGGTGGGAGAACGAAGGAGGTAGAGGGAAGGAGAGAGGAGGAGGTAGAGAGGGAAGGAGAGACAAGGAGGTAAAGAGGAAGAGAGAACTGTCATTTTAAATGTACTTATTAATGAATGATTGGAGGGATATTACTAAAGTCCCAACACTGTCAAAGAACACATGGCATTCTGCATTCTTACCCTGTGTAACACGCTTAGTTATGTTTCCCTTCCCACTGTTTATGTATTCCTATTGGTTGGTTGAATTTACATATCAATAAGGTGTTATGTCATAGGTCATGCTTGCAGATAGGGGGAGGTCACATTCTGAAATAGTGCATTTTATACATTATATACTTTAATGGCCTTTTATTGTCCCCAGCACAAGGTGCATATTTGTAATGATCATGCTGTTTAATCAGCTTCTTGATATGCCACACCTGTCAGGTGGATGGATTATCTTGGCAAAGGAGTAATGCTCACTAACAGGGTTAAGAACAAATATGCGTACAACATTTGAGAAAAATAAGCTTTTCGTGCATATGGAAAATGTCTGGGATCTTATTTCAGCTCATGACACTTTACATGTTGTGTTTATATTTTAGTTCAGTGTATATTTGTGTACAGTACCTGTTAGATATGGGTGGCTTCCTGGGATGCACTTTTCTATGTTATTGCTGCAAGAGAGAGTTACCCAGCATGCTCTAATTCAGTTATTTCCATGCCAACAGACGATTCACAAATCTGCAGCGATCAACATACTGTTGTCCTGAACATGTGTTTCCAGGTGTCTATTAATCACCAATCAACTGGGACCGCAGTCATCTGTTATACTGGTGATCAGACCAGTCTTCTGTTCCTCACTGGTCATCTGTTATACTGGTGATCAGACCAGTCTTCTGTTATACTGGTCATCTGTTATACTGGTGATCAGACCAGTCCTCTGTTATACTGGTCATCTGTTATACTGGTGATCAGACCAGTCCTCTGTTATACTGGTCATCTGTTATACTGGTGATCAGACCAGTCTTCTGTTCCTCACTGGTCTTCTGTTATACTGGTGATCAGACCAGTCTTCTGTTCCTCACTGGTCATCTGTTATACTGGTGATCAGACCAGTCTTCTGTTCCTCACTGGTCATCTGTTATACTGGTGATCAGACCAGTCATCTGTTCCTCAATGGTCATCTGTTATACTGGTGATCAGACCAGTCTTCTGTTATACTGGTCATCTGTTATACTGGTGATCAGACCAGTCTTCTGTTATACTGGTCATCTGTTATACTGGTGATCAGACCAGTCTTCTGTTATACTGGTCATCTGTTATACTGGTGATCAGACCAGTCTTCTGTTATACTGGTGATCAGACCAGTCTTCTGCTCCTCACTGGTCATCTGTTATACTGGTGATCAGACCAGTCTTCTGTTCCTCACTGGTCATCTGTTATACTGGTGATCAGACCAGTCTTCTGTTATACTGGTCATCTGTTATACTGGTGATCAGACCAGTCCTCTGTTATACTGGTCATCTGTTATACTGGTGATCAGACCAGTCCTCTGTTATACTGGTCATCTGTTATACTGGTGATCAGACCAGTCTTCTGTTCCTCACTGGTCATCTGTTATACTGGTGATCAGACCAGTCTTCTGTTATACTGGTCATCTGTTATACTGGTGATCAGACCAGTCCTCTGTTATACTGGTCATCTGTTATACTGGTGATCAGACACTGTTATACTGGTGATCAGACCAGTCTTCTGTTCCTCACTGGTCATCTGTTATACTGGTGATCAGACCAGTCTTCTGTCACTGGTCATCTGTTATACTGGTCATCTGTTATACTGGTACTGGTGATCAGACCAGTCTTCTGTTATACTGGTCATCTGTTATACTGGTGATCAGACCAGTCTTCTGTTATACTGGTCATCTGTTATACTGGTGATCAGACCAGTCTTCTGTTCCTCACTGGTCATCTGTTATACTGGTGATCAGACCAGTCCTCTGTTATACTGGTCATCTGTTATACTGGTGATCAGACCAGTCTTCTGCTCCTCACTGGTCATCTGTTATACTGGTGATCAGACCAGTCTTCTGTTCCTCACTGGTCATCTGTTATACTGGTGATCAGACCAGTCTTCTGTTATACTGGTCATCTGTTATACTGGTGATCAGACCAGTCTTCTGTTCCTCACTGGTCATCTGTTATACTGGTGATCAGACCAGTCTTCTGTTCCTCACTGGTCATCTGTTATACTGGTGATCAGACCAGTCTTCTGTTATACTGGTCATCTGTTATACTGGTGATCAGACCAGTCTTCTGTTCCTCACTGGTCATCTGTTATACTGGTGATCAGACCAGTCTTCTGCTCCTCACTGGTCATCTGTTATACTGGTGATCAGACCAGTCTTCTGTTCCTCACTGGTCATCTGTTATACTGGTGATCAGACCAGTCATCTGTTATCACTGGTCATCTGTTATACTGGTGATCAGACCAGTCTTCTGCTCCTCACTGGTCATCTGTTATACTGGTGATCAGACCAGTCTTCTGTTCCTCACTGGTCATCTGTTATACTGGTGATCAGACCAGTCTTCTGTTATACTGGTCATCTGTTATACTGGTGATCAGACCAGTCTTCTGTTCCTCACTGGTCATCTGTTATACTGGTGATCAGACCAGTCTTCTGTTATACTGGTAATCTGTTATACTGGTGATCAGACCAGTCTTCTGCTCCTCACTGGTCATCTGTTATACTGGTGATCAGACCAGTCTTCTGTTATACTGGTCATCTGTTATACTGGTGTTCAGACCAGTCTTCTGTTCCTCACTGGTCATCTGTTATACTGGTGATCAGACCAGTCTTCTGTTCCTCACTGGTCATCTGTTATACTGGTGATCAGACACTGTTATACTGGTGATCAGACCAGTCTTCTGCTCCTCACTGGTCATCTGTTACACCTGTCTAACCTAATGTGTTAGCCAATGACACTGTAAGAGGAGACACACACACACACCCCTCTAGTCTATCTTTAGAGAATTGTAATCAAAGCCCCCCCCCCCAGTCCTCCAACAATCCCATGGTACTGTACCCCCCCCCCCCCCCCCCCCGTCCTCCTCCCCCCCCCCCCCCCCCGTCCTCCTCCAACAACCTCATGGTATTGTGGTGTGGAACCTCTCCCCTGAAGGCAGCCCCCCCAGGACCCCCTGCCATGGACCAAACAGTCCTCCTCCAACACCCCCATGGTATTGTGGTGTGGAACAACATACTCTGTCACACCTAAAGATGTTCTGCAGCCCTTCCACCTTGTCAGGGAACAGGCGTGTATACGTAAGCTCTTCCCGAAGGCAGCAGAGAGCAGGTAACAGAAGGTAGAGCCGATGGTGGTCAGAAGACAGGCCAGGACCAGACCCTGCCATGGACCAAACAGCGCCCCCGCCAGCATGTTCTGGGAAGCACAGGGGGATGAGCATGCTGGAGCAGTGGCCCCCAATTGTCATACTTGAGTAAAAGTAAAGATACCTTCATAGAAAATGACATGAAAGACACCCAGTAAAATAATACTTAGGTAAAAGTCAAAGTATATGATTTTTAAATATACTTAAGTATATTCCATGGATGGAGGTTCTGGTCTTTAGGGTCAAAGGTTCATGGAAAAAAGTGTGTGTTCCATGGATGGAGGTTCTGGTCTTTAGGGTCAAAGGTTCATGGAAACAACGTGTGTGTGACTTCCATGGATGGAGGTTCTGGTCTTTAGGGTCAAAGGTTCATAGTAAAACGTGTGTGTGTGTGTGTATGGATGGAGGTTTTTAGGGTCAAAGGTTCATGGAAACAAAGTGTGTGTTCCATGGATGGAGGTTCTGGTCTTTAGGGTCAAAGGTTCATGGAAACAAAGTGTGTGTTCTATGGATGGAGGTTCTGGTCTTTAGGGTCAAAGGTTCATGGAAACAAAGTGTGTGTTCCATGGATGGAGGTTCTGGTCTTTAGGGTCAAAGGTTCATGGAAACAAAGTGTGTGTTCCATGGATGGAGGTTCTGGTCTTTAGGGTCAAAGGTTCATGGAAACAACTATGGATGGAGGTTCTGGTCCTTTGTGTGTGTGTGTTCCATGGATGGAGGTTCTGGTCTTAGGGTCAAGGTTCATGGAAACAAAGTGTGTGTTCCATGGATGGAGGTTCTGGTCTTTAGGGTCAAAGGTTCATGGAAACAAAGTGTGTGTTCTATGGATGGAGGTTCTGGTCTTTAGGGTCAAAGGTTCATGGAAACAAAGTGTGTGTTCCATGGATGGAGGTTCTGGTCTTTAGGGTCAAAGGTTCATGGAAACAAAGTGTGTGTTCCATGGATGGAGGTTCTGGTCTTTAGGGTCAAAGGTTCATGGAAACAAAGTGTGTGTTCCATGGATGGAGGTTCTGGTCTTTAGGGTCAAGGTTCATGGAAACAAAGTGTGTGTGTTCTATGGATGGAGGTTCTGGTCTTTAGGGTCAAAGGTTCATGGAAACAAAGTGTGTGTTCCATGGATGGAGGTTCTGGTCTTTGGGGTCAAAGTGGTTCATGGATGAGGTTCTGGTCCAAGTGTGTGTTCCATGGATGGGTGTAATGTTAGTCTCTTACCAGGAAGGAGGAGCCAGGGATGGCGAAGGACTGTTTGTAGATGTAGGCACTACAGAACAGCAGCACCACGTAGCCTGTGTGTTCTGTCTTATAGAACTGCAGCATCTCAGCCAGCTCCCTCAGCTCATCCAGGTCCGACGGAACTTCAGTCTGGAGGGAAACAAACACCGGCAACATCAGATAACATGGTTCCTAGTACTAGTGTCAGATTTAGACCGAAAATTCTGTTTGCACCAGGGAATTTTTATTTATTTTTCAAATGGGAATTGAGGACACTGAGGACAGAGCATTTAAGGTAACACAGGCGAAGGCCATAGGAAGGGTTATAGGTCATAGGACGGGGTTATAGGTTATAGGTTTGGAAGGGGTTATAAGTCATAGGAAGGGGTTATAGGAAGGGGTTATAGGTCATAGAAGTTATAGGAAGGGTTATAGGTTACAGGAAGGGGTTATAGGTTATAGGACGGGGTTATAGGAAGGGGTTATAGGTTATAGGAAGGGGTTATAGGTTACAGGAAGGGGTTATAGGAAGGGGTTATAGGTCATAGGAAGGGGTTATAGGTCACAGGAAGGGGTTATAGGTCACAGGAAGGGGTTATAGGAAGGAAGGGGTTATAGGTCATAGGAAGGGGTTATAGGTCACAGGACGGGGTTATAGGAAGGGGGTTATAGGTCATAGGAAGGGGTTATAGGTTATAGGAAGGGGTTATAGGTTATAGGAAGGGGTTATAGGTTATAGGAAGGGGTTATAGGTCATACTATGGCTGTATATAGGAAGGGGTTATAGGTCATAGGACTATGGGTTATATACTATGGCTGGATGTTATAGGAAGGGGTTATAGGCTGTATAGGAATGGAGTTATAGGAATATACTATGGCTTATAGGAAGGGGTTATAGGTCATAGGAAGGGTATGTATAGGTCATAGGACTATGGGGTTATAGGAAGGGGTTATAGGTTACTAGGAAGGTATATATAGGTCGGTATAGGAATGGGTTATATACTAGGAAGGGGTTATAGGCCGTATAGGAATGGTTATAGGTTAGAAATTATGGAAGGGGTTATGGCCGTGGTCTAGGAAGGGTTATAGGCCGTGTGTTATAGGTATTACAGGAAGGGGTTATGGGTTATAGGTTACAGGAAGGGGTTATAGGTTATAGGAAGGGGTTATAGGATGGGTATATACTAGGTATTACTAGGAAGGGGTACTATGGGTTACAGGAAGGTGTTATAGGTTAGGAAGGGGTTATGGGTTATAGGTTATAGGATGGGTATATACTAGGAAGGGGTTATGGGTTACTATGGAAGGTGTTATAGGTTATGGGTGTACTATGGGTTATGGGTTAAGGGGTTATAGGTTACAGGAAGGGTTATAGGTTATAGGAAGGGGTTATAGGAAGGGGTATATAGGTTATAGGAAGAAGGGGTATATAGGTTATATACCATGGGGTTATAGGTTATAGGAAGGGGTTATAGGTTATAGGAAGGTGTTATAGGTTATACTATGGCTGTATACTATGGCTGTGTATACTATGGCTGTATATACATATACTATGGCTGTATATACTATGGCTGTCTATACTATGGCTGTGTATACTATGGCTGTATATACTATGGCTGTATATACTATGGCTGTATATACTATGGCTGTATGTACTATGGCTGTGTATACTATGGCTGTATAAACTATGGCTGTCTATACTATGGCTGTATACACTATGGCTGTCTATACTATGGCTGTGTATACTATGGCTGTCTATACTATGGCTGTATATACTATGGCTGTATACACTATGGCTGTCTATACTATGGCTGTATACACTATGGCTGTCTATACTATGGCTGTGTATACTATGGCTGTCTATACTATGGCTGTATATACTATGGCTGTATACACTATGGCTGTCTATACTATGGCTGTCTATACTATGGCTGTATACACTATGGCTGTCTATACTATGGCTGTGTATACTATGGCTGTATACACTATGGCTGTCTATACTATGGCTGTATATACTATGGCTGTCTATACTATGGCTGTATATACTATGGCTGTATACACTATGGCTGTCTATACTATGGCTGTATACACTATGGCTGTCTATACTATGGCTGTATATACTATGGCTGTCTATACTATGGCTGTATATACTATGGCTGTATATACATATACCATGGCTGTATATACTATGGCTGTATACTATGGCTGTATATACTATGGCTGTATACACTATGGCTGTATATACTATGGCTGTATATACTATGGCTGTATATACTATGGCTGTATATACTATGGCTGTATATACTATGGCTGTGTATACTATGGCTGTGTATACTATGGCTGTGTATACTATGGCTGTGTATACTATGGCTGTGTACTATGGCTGTATATACTATGGCCGTGTGTACTATGGCATATACTATGGCTGTATATACTATGGCTGTATACTATGGCCGTGTATACTATGGCTGTGTATACTATGGCTGTCTATACTATGGCTGTGTATACTATGGCTGTGTATACTATGGCTGTATACTATGGCTGTGTGTACTATGGCTGTGTGTACTATGGCTGTGTGTACTATGGCTGTGTGTACTATGGCTGTGTGTACTACGGCCGTATGTACTATGGCCGCACTACATGGCGTGTGCACCACGGCGTATATACCACGGCTGTCTGCACTACATGGCCGTATATACCACGGCTGTCTCTGCACCATGGCTGTATGCACCACGGCTGTCTGCACTATGGCCGTGTCTACTATGGCTGTGTATACTATGGCTGTATATACTATGGCTGTGTATACTATGGCTGTATATACTAGCCATATGTATATGACAGCCATAGTATATACAGCCATAGTATACTACAGCCATAGTATACACAGCCATAGTATACACAGCCATAGTATATACAGCCATAGTATATGGCAGCCATAATATATACAGCCGTAGTGCAGACAGCCGTAGTGCAGACATGGCCGTAGTGCAGACAGCCGTAGTGCAGACAGCCGTAGTGCAGATGGCCGTGTGCAGACAGTCGTATGTACAGATGGCCATGTGTATACAGCCATGTATATATGGCCATGTGTATACAGCCATAGTATATACAGCCATATACACACAGCCGTATGTGCAGACAGCAGTAGTACAGACAGCCATAGTATATACAGCCATGGTATATACTATGGCCATAGTATATACAGCCATAGTATATACAGCCATAGTACACACAGCAGTAGTGCAGACAGTCGTAGTGCAGACAGTCGTAGTGCAGACAGTCGTATGGTGCAGACAGCCGTAGTGCAGACAGACGTAGTGCAGACAGCTGTAGTGCAGGCAGTCGTAGTGCAGACAGTCTGTAGTGCAGACAGCCGTAGTGCAGACAGTCGTAGTGCAGACAGCCGTAGTTGTAGTCATATAGGGAAGACATAATGCTCAGCCCCCAGTCTGCTGCTGTATGACTCGTCTCAACTTGACTCTCTAGAGTATTGGGAATCTGGGGACACCCTAATCTGACATCATAGACAGGTCAAACAGACTAAAGTGGGCATGGCTGGTGCCTGTGTGCAGCATGAGAGAGAGAGAGGTTTCCAGATGGTGGAGAGAGAGAGTATGAAACAGGATATGGGACAGAAATAGCGGCTTCTGCTCTGGGATTTCTGCCTCTGCTAGTTTCGATGCTGGAAGTATCAGGCTCCTCAGCCGTGACACAGACACACGCAAACAGAATGAACCATAAACCATGGAACCTGAGCTGCTGGTATCACATCTAACTGTTGAGCTGTATGGGATGAATGGAAGGCAAAGCCACTGTGGTTAGGATCTCAGATGTGTTTTCCTCAGCACACCTTGTCCAGTGTTACGTCCTGGGTAGCACCTCATCAGAACCGTCCGCACACCATGTCCAGTGTTATGTCCTGGGTAGCACCTCATCAGAACCTTCCTCACACCGTGTCCAGTGTTATGTCCTGGGTAGCACCTCATCAGAACCGTCCTCACACCGTGTCCAGTGTTATGTCCTGGGTAGCACCTCATCAGAACCGTCCTCACACCGTGTCCAGTGTTATGTCCTGGGTAGCACCTCATCAGAACCTTCCGGTGTGTATCTCAGCACACCGTGTCCAGTGTTATGTCCTGGGTAGCACCTCATCAGAACCGTCCTCACACCGTGTCCAGTGTTATGTCCTGGGTAGCACCTCATCAGAACCGTCCACACACCGTGTCCAGTGTTATGTCCTGGGTAGCACCTCATCAGAACCGTCCGCACACCGTGTCCAGTGTTATGTCCTGGGTAGCACCTCATCAGAACCGTCCGCACACCATGTCCAGTGTTATGTCCTGGGTAGCACCTCATCAGAACCGTCCGCACACCGTGTCCAGTGTTATGTCCTGGGTAGCACCTCATCAGAACCGTCCGCACACCGTGTCCAGTGTTATGTCCTGGGTAGCACCTCATCAGAACCGTCCGCACACCGTGTCCAGTGTTATGTCCTGGGTAGCACCTCATCAGAACCGTCCGCACCGTGTCCAGTGTTATGTCCTGGGTAGCACCTCATCAGAACCGTCCGCACACCATGTCCAGTGTTATGTCCTGGGTAGCACCTCATCAGAACCGTCCTCACACCGTGTCCAGTGTTATGTCCTGGGTAGCACCTCATCAGAACCGTCCTCACACCGTGTCCAGTGTTATGTCCTGGGTAGCACCTCATCAGAACCGTCCTCACACCGTGTCCAGTGTTATGTCCTGGGTAGCACCTCATCAGAACCTTCCGGTGTGTCTCTCACCGTGTCCAGTGTTATGTCCTGGGTAGCACCTCATCAGAACCGTCCGCACACCGTGTCCAGTGTTATGTCCTGGGTAGCACCTCATCAGAACCGTCCGCACACCGTGTCCAGTGTTATGTCCTGGGTAGCACCTCATCAGAACCGTCCGCACACCGTGTCCAGTGTTATGCCCTGGGTAGCACCTCATCAGAACCGTCCGCACACCATGTCCAGTGTTATGTCCTGGGTAGCACCTCATCAGAACCTTCCGGTGTGTACCTCTCAGCACACCGTGTCCAGTGTTATGTCCTGGGTAGCACCTCATCAGAACCGTCCGCACACCATGTCCAGTGTTATGTCCTGGGTAGCACCTCATCAGAACCGTCCGCACACCGTGTCCAGTGTTATGTCCTGGGTAGCACCTCACCAGAACCGTCCTCACACCGTGTCCAGTGTTATGTCCTGGGTAGCACCTCATCAGAACCGTCCGCACACCATGTCCAGTGTTATGTCCTGGGTAGCACCTCATCAGAACCGTCCTCACACCGTGTCCAGTGTTATGTCCTGGGTAGCACCTCATCAGAACCGTCCTCACACCATGTCCAGTGTTATGTCCTGGGTAGCACCTCATCAGAACCGTCCGCACACCGTGTCCAGTGTTATGTCCTGGGTAGCACCTCATCAGAACCGTCCTCACACCGTGTCCAGTGTTATGTCCTGGGTAGCACCTCATCAGAACCGTCCTCACACCGTGTCCAGTGTTATGTCCTGGGTAGCACCTCATCAGAACCATCCTCACACCGTGTCCAGTGTTATGTCCTGGGTAGCACCTCATCAGAACCGTCCGCACACCGTGTCCAGTATTATGTCCTGGGTAGCACCTCATCAGAACCGTCCTCACACCGTGTCCAGTGTTATGTCCTGGGTAGCACCTCATCAGAACTGTCCGCACACCATGTCCAGTGTTATGTCCTGGGTAGCACCTCATCAGAACCGTCCGCACACCATGTCCAGTGTTATGTCCTGGGTAGCACCTCATCAGAGACCCAGTGGTGTCACACCGTGTCCAGTGTTATGTCCTGGGTCCACCTCATGGAACCTGTCCGCACACCGTGTCCAGTGTTATGTCCTGGGTAGCACCTCATCAGAACCTTCCGGTGTGGACCTCTCAGCACACCGTGTCCAGTGTTATGCCCTGGGTAGCACCTCATCAGGCCGTCCGCACACCATGTCCAGTGTTATGTCCTGTAGCACCTCATCATCCGCAACCGTGTCCAGTGTTATGTCCTGGGTAGCACCTCATCAGAACCGTCCGGTGGTGGACCTGGCAGGAGACCCTAGAGACCCAGTGGTGTCCTCCTGTCCAGGCCGTCCATCCACCTCTGGATGTCTGTTCTCTAATAGAAGTGTACAGGCCTGATAAACATGCCGGCAGGGTCGTGAAACTCCTTTATAATTAGGGAGGATGAAATATGATGGAACGATGGCATCACGCCAACCAAGACAAGTGTGTCCTGTCCAGGGTTAGATCAGAGCTGTGTGTTCTCATACTGAGGAGGACAGTATTTCAGGCCAAGTGACCCTAAGCCAACCCATAGAGGCCAGGGCCAGATCTCCACTGGGGCAGAAACCATAAACAGAGGAAGGTGGGGCTGGATGAGACACACGGGGGTTGAGAGTCGGCCTATAGGAACATCATCTGAAAACAGGAACTACTGAGATATAATCACCTGTCAAACAACACCATCAGGCAAGGACAAATACTTTGAGAGAACAGCAACCAGCTGAGACATTTCCTCTGAATTAGCCTACACTGACAAGTCCGGTATTTGATGATGCCATTTTCATAACAGTGATTATAAAGTCGTGCGATCGTCTGAGGCAGTGAAATGAGATGCTGCCCAACGCATGGACTCTGTGCCGTCTGTCAATACACTTATCAGAGTGATTATGACCAGCTTCATGGACTCTGTGCCGTCTGCTTATCAGCAGTGATTATGGACTCTGCGCCGTCTGTCAATACACTTATCAACATCATAATCCTACAACAGATAACCACTCTGGGACTTTAATGTTACATTAGATCTATTACATAGATGGTGATGTCACTATGCTATTATTACCCCTAATAAAACACTGTGGAAGTGGCTATTTATTGACTTATTTGCAAAGTTGTATACGTAAACATGTCCTAGAAAGTGTAATTGTACAAGCAGGCAGCTGCTGTAGCCTATAATAATTATGCTAATAGCAACACAAAATAGAGTCTTGCGACATCTGGCAAATTGTAGCTATAGATCTGTTGAGGCTGGCTACCTGTACTCTACAACTTCCACGTCCCCCTCTGCGCTCTCGTTGTTTAACTCCACCGCATGTCGCCGGTGAAGATGTTGCGGTCCGGGCGGCAGGAAAGTGGACAGGAGATAGAGGTATAACGTTGCCGCTCCTACCACAGATAATAAACCCGAAATGGAGCCCATTGCTACGCGCTACACCGACCTCCTATCAGAAAGGCTTGTTCGGTGACCGACTCCCGGTGTCGGTGTTGAGAAGTGAACGTCACAGAATAACTTCTGACAGTTGCCCTGTGGTCCTGGAATGCTTTCAACTATGTCTTCACTAGAGGGCAGCCTCGTGTTCTCTGGTGGTCAAGTACTAGACTAGAGTATTGAGAATCGTTGTCTGGACCTTGAGGTTATGAACTACAGTTGGCTCTCCTTACACCAAAATATGTTTTTGGGCAACAAGCTTGTTTCTCTGCACCACAACAGACATTGATGAAGGTATTCTATTGTTTCTCTGCACTACAACAGACATTGATTAAGGTATTATCTTGTTTCTCTGCACTACAACAGACATTGATTAAGGTATTATCTTGTTTCTCTGCACTACAACAGACATTGATGAAGGTATTATCTTGTTTCTCTGCACTACAACAGACATTGATGAAGGTATTATCTTGTTTCTCTGCACTACAACAGCTGGGTTATGATGAAGGTATCATCTTGTTTCTCTGCACTACAACAGACATTGATGAAGGTATTACCTTGTTTCTCTGCACCACAACAGACATTGATGAAGGTATTATCTTGTTTCTCTGCACCACAACAGACATTGATGAAGGTATTATCTTGTTTCTCTGCACTACAACAGACATTGATGAAGGTATTATCTTGTTTCTCTGCACCACAACAGACATTGATGAAGGTATCATCTTGTTTCTCTGCACTACAACAGACATTGATGAAGGTATTCTCTTGTTTCTCTGCACTACAACAGACATATGATGAAGGTATCATCATTGTTAATTCTCTACAACACTACAACAGCTGGGTTATGTGAAGGTACTCAGTCTTGTTTCTCTGCACTACCAGTACATTGATGAAGGTATCACTTGGGGTTTCTCTCACCACAATGCATTGAAACTCACCATACTGTACTGTGCTTACAGCTTGCAGAAGGTATCATCTTGTTTCTCTGCAGATACACATTGATGAAGGTATCATCTTGTTTCTCTGCACTACAACAGACATTGATGAAGGTATCATCTTGTTTCTCTGCACTACAACAGACATTGATGAAGGTATTATCTGGTTTCTCTGCACTACAACAGACATTGATGAAGGTATCATCTTGTTTCTCTGCACCACAACAACATTGATGAAGGTATTCTCTTGTTTTCTGCACTACAACAGCTAGTTATGATGAAGGTATTATCTTGTTTCTCTGCACTACAACAGACAGATGAACTTCTCACTTGTTGCTCATCACACAACAGACATTGATGAAGGTATTCTCTTGTTTCTCTGCACTACAACAGACATTCACTTCCACAGTGTATCATCTTGTTTCTCTGCACTACAACAGCTGGTGCTCATTATGATGAAGGTATCCTTGTTTCTTGCACTACAACAGACATTGATGAAGGTACATCTTGTTTCTCTGCACACCACAACAGCTGGTGTTATGATGAAGGTATCATTACATTGTTAATAATGTATTCAACACTACAACACCAAGTAGTGAAACTGAGTGTACACTCAGCCACCAGTAGAGGGCAGGCTGAGTGGGGCTTCAGTACCACAATGCACTGGTGAAACTCACCCTACTGTACATGTGCTTATAGCTTGCAGAAACGTACCACGTCTCAGAACAGATACACTCATTCACCACATTACTAACCTGATCCCCCCAAGGATCAAAATTACCTCGTGTCTGCCTTGATGTATATACTGTAACAGACCTATAAAGTCACACCAAAAACACCTGTCCTTTCTTATCTGAAAACAATACATCACACATAAACTCTGTAAGCTTTACCACAGGGTCAGTTCCAATAGCATGTTGACCACCAAATAGACCTGGTGAAAGGTGTGTTAACGTATCTGCTTTAGTTAACATCATGTTCACCATGTACAGTGAAATGCCTGGTCTTTCCCAGCTCTCAACCATCAGCACAGTAATTAATGTAGTACTTTAAAACCATGGACAGGTAGAACTGGTGATAAAGTAGGTAAGCTTTATACAGGGTCAGTTCCAATAGCATGTTGACCATGGACAGGCAGACTGGTGATAGAGGTAGGTATGTACAGGGTCAGTTCCAATAGCATGTTGACCATGGGCAGGCAGACTGGTGATAGAGGTAGGTATGTACAGGGTCAGTTCCAATAGCATGTTGACCATGGACAGGCAGACTGGTGATAGAGGTAGGTATGTACAGGGTCAGTTCCAATAGCATGTTGACCATGGGCAGGCAGACTGGTGATAGAGGTAGGTATGTACAGGGTCAGTTCCAATAGCATGTTGACCATGTGCAGGCAGACTGGTGATAGAGGTAGGTATGTACAGGGTCAGTTCCAATAGCATGTTGACCATGGGCAGGCAGACTGGTGATAGAGGTAGGTATGTACAGGGTCAGTTCCAATAGCATGTTGACCATGGGCAGGCAGACTGGTGATAGAGGTAGGTATGTACAGGGTCAGTTCCAATAGCATGTTGACCATGGGCAGGCAGACTGGTGATAGAGGTAGGTATGTACAGGGTCAGTTCCAATAGCATGTTGACCATGGGCAGGCAGACTGGTGATAGAGGTAGGTATGTACAGGGTGCAATAGCATGTTGACCATGTGCAGGCAGACTGGTGATAGAGGTAGGTATCCAGGGTCAGTTCCAATGCATGTTGACCATGGGCAGGCAGACTGGTGATAGAGGTAGGTATGTACAGGGTCAGTTATAGCATGTTGACCATGTGCAGGCAGACTGGTGATAGGTAGGTATCTGCATAGAGACAGTGTGTGTGTATAGAGTCCTGTGAGTCTGCATAGAGACAGTGTGTGTATAGAGTCCTGTGAGTCTGTATAGAGACAGTGTGTGTGTATAGAGTCCTGTGAGTCTGCATAGAGACAGTGTGTGTATAGAGTCCTGTGAGTCTGTATAGAGACAGTGTGTGTGTATAGAGTCCTGTGAGTCTGTATAGAGACAGTGTGTGTGTATAGAGTCCTGTGAGTCTGCATAGAGACTGTGTGTGTGTATAGAGTCCTGTGAGTCTGCATAGAGACAGTGTGTGTGTATAGAGTCCTGTGACTGTGTGTGTGAGTCCTAGAGACTGAGTCTGCATAGAGACTGTGTGTGTGTATAGAGTCCTGTGAGTCTGCATAGAGACAGTGTGTGTGTATAGAGTCCTGTGAGTCTGCATAGAGACAGTGTGTGTGTATAGAGTCCTGTGAGTCTGCATAGAGACAGTGTGTGTGTATAGAGTCCTGTGAGTCTGCATAGAGACTGTGTGTGATAGAGTCCTGTGAGTCTGCATAGAGACAGTGTGTGTGTATAGAGTCCTGTGAGTCTGCATAGAGACAGTGTGTGTGTATAGAGTCCTGTGAGTCTGCATAGAGACAGTGTGTGTGTATAGAGTCCTGTGAGTCTGCATAGAGACAGTGTGTGTATAGAGTCCTGTGAGTCTGCATAGAGACAGTGTGTGTTGTATAGAGTCCTGTGAGTCTGCATAGAGACAGTGTGTGTGTATAGAGTCCTGTGAGTCTGCATAGAGACTGTGTGTGTGTATAGAGTCCTGTGAGTCTGCATAGAGACTGTGTGTGTGTATAGAGTCCTGTGAGTCTGTATAGAGACAGTGTGTGTGTATAGAGTCCTGTGAGTCTGCATAGAGACAGTGTGTGTGTATAGAGTCCTGTGAGTCTGCATAGAGACAGTGTGTGTGTATATAGAGTCCTGTGAGTCTGTATAGAGACAGTGTGTGTATAGAGTCCTGTGAGTCTGTATAGAGTCCTGTGAGTCTGCATAGAGACAGTGTGTGTGTATAGAGTCCTGTGAGTCTGTATAGAGTCCTGTGAGTCTGCATAGAGACAGTGTGTGTATAGAGTCCTGTGAGTCTGCATAGAGACAGTGTGTGTATAGAGTCCTGTGAGTCTGCATAGAGACAGTGTGTGTATATAGAGTCCTGTGAGTCTGCATAGAGACAGTGTGTGTGTATAGAGTCCTGTGAGTCTGCATAGAGACAGTGTGTGTGTATAGAGTCCTGTGAGTCTGCATAGAGACAGTGTGTGTGTATATAGAGTCCTGTGAGTCTGCATAGAGACAGTGTGTGTGTGTATAGAGTCCTGTGAGTCTGCATAGAGACAGTGTGTGTATATAGAGTCCTGTGAGTCTGCATAGAGACAGTGTGTGTGTGTATAGAGTCCTGTGAGTCTGCATAGAGACAGTGTGTGTGTATATAGAGTCCTGTGAGTCTGTATAGAGACAGTGTGTGTGTGTATAGAGTCCTGTGAGTCTGCATAGAGACAGTGTGTGTGTGTATAGAGTCCTGTGAGTCTGCATAGAGACAGTGTGTGTATAGAGTCCTGTGAGTCTGCATAGAGACAGTGTGTGTGTATATAGAGTCCTGTGAGTCTGTATAGAGACAGTGTGTGTGTGTATAGAGTCCTGTGAGTCTGCATAGAGACAGTGTGTATATAGAGTCCTGTGAGTCTGTATAGAGACAGTGCAAAAATACAAATGTTACACAAAGGGTGAACTCAGTCCGTGTCGCCATCTTGTTAGCTATTTAGCTTGGAGACAGAAGCTGTTCAGGAGCCTGTTGGTGTCAGACTTGATGCACCGGTACCACTTTCTGTGCGGAAACAGAGAGAACAGTCTATGGCTTGTGTGGCTGGAGTCCAATGATTTCTCGGGCGTTCCTCTGACACCGCCTGATATAGAGGTCCTGGATGGCAGGGAGCTCAGCTCCAATGATGTACCGGGTGGTCTGCACCACCCTCTGTAGCGCCATGCCATCGAGGGCGGTGCTGTTGCCATAACAAGCAGCGATGCAGCCAGTCCAGATGCTCTCAACGGTGCAGCTGTAGAACTTTGAGGATTTGAGGGCCCATTCCAAACCTTTTGAGGGCCCATTCCAAACCTTTGAGGGCCCATTCCAATCCTTTTGAGGGCTCATTCCAAACTTTGAGGGCCCATTACAAACCTTTTGAGGGCCCATTACAAACCTTTTGATGGCCCATTCCAAACCTTTTGATGGCCCATTCCAAACCTTTTGATGGCCCATTCCAAACCTTTTGATGGCCCATTCCAAACCTTTTCAACCTCCTGAGGGGAAGAGTTGCTCATCAAACAGAAGATCTAGAAGATCTGAATGCCTATTTAAACTGATTTAATCTGATTGATATCAAATAATTGGCATGCAGTTAGGAAACGTGAAGAATCATTCACGATTGACCATGATGGCCCGTTTTGAAATGAAGTATGGCTAACGTGGTGTTTATAAATGTTATTGAGAACATATGTGTGGGCTAACACAGTGTTTATTAATGTTATTGAGAACATATGTGTGGGCTAACAGTGTTTATAAATGTTATTGAGAACATATGTGTGGGCTAACACAGTGTTTATTAATGTTATTGAGACCACATGTGTGGGCTAACACACTGTTTATTGAGAACATATATGTGGGCTAACACAGTGTTTATTGAGAACAGATGTGTGGGCTAACACAGTGTTTATTAATGTTTATTGAGAACATATGTGTGGGCTAACACAGTGTTTATTAATGTTTATTGAGAACATATGTGTGGGCTAACACAGTGTTTATTACTGTTTATTGAGAACATATGTGTGGGCTAACGCAGTGTTTATAAAAGTTTATTGAGAACATATGTGTGGGCTAACACAGTGTTTATTGAGAACATATATGTGTGGGCTAACACAGTGTTTATAAATGTTTATTGATACCATATATGTGGGCTAACACAGTGTTTATTGAGAACATATGTGTGGGCTAACACAGTGTTTATAAATGTTTATTGATACCATATATGTGGGCTAACACAGTGTTTATTGAGAACATATGTGTGGGCTAACAGTGGTTATGAATGTTTATTCAGCTTTCAGATAAATAAAAGGCGTTAAATCGAAGACGGTAAAGTTGTCAGGGTTTTGGCATAAAGGGGATATTATTGACAAGATCATCATGACTGAGAAGACTTCCTGAAGTGTTGCTGTCCTGGAACAAGCCACTGCTCCTGCCAGAGGACCTTCTCCTCCACTAGATCCAGGATTAGAGCATTTCTCTGTCTGTCTGCTAAGAGCATTTTGTAAGATGGAGACCATTCTGTGCAGGTTGTTACTCTTCCTCGTCGGTCCATTTTCTAAGATGGAGACCATTCTGTGCATGTTGTTACTCTTCCTCGTCGGTCCATTTTCTAAGATGGAGACCATTCTGTGCATGTTGTTACTCTTCCTCGTCGGTCCATTTTCTATGATGGAGACCATTCTGTGCAGGTTGTTACTCTTCCTCGTCTGTCCATTTTCTAAGATGGAGACCATTCTGTGCATGTTGTTACTCTTCCTCGTCGGTCCATTTTCTATGATGGAGACCATTCTGTGCATGTTGTTACTCTTCCTCGTCGGTCCATTTTCTAAGATGGAGACCATTCTGTGCAGGTTGTTACTCTTCCTCGTCTGTCCATTTTCTAAGATGGAGACCATTCTGTGCAGGTTGTTACTCTTCCTCGTCGGTCCATTTTCTAAGATGGAGACCATTCTGTGCATGTTGTTACTCTTCCTAGTCGGTCCATTTTCTAAGATGGAGACCATTCTGTGCATGTTGTTACTCTTCCTCGTCTGTCCATTTTCTAAGATGGAGACCATTCTGTGCATGTTGTTACTCTTCCTCGTCTGTCCATTTTCTAAGATGGAGACCATTCTGTGCATGTTGTTACTCTTCCTCGTCGGTCCATTTTCTAAGATGGAGACCATTCTGTGCAGGTTGTTACTCTTCCTCGTCGGTCCATGCTGCTAGAGGTCTACAGCGAACATGAAATCTGTTGCCTCTTCTCTACGGCGAGTAATAGAATGTGAATCTATTGACTTCAGGGAGACCTAAAATGAGTCTTACATTAGGAACCATTCACATTCCAAGTATGGTATCTGAATCAATGTAGCGTTCAGTAACTAGAGGGCTTTGAAACACTGTGAAACTACTGTGATATCGCCCAATGTACTAGAGTAGTAGGACTGTTCTTTACTTGTATGCAAGTATGTGTGTGTATTAGCAGGTGGACCTACTTCTGAACAGAAATAGGCTTTAAAACACAACATCATCCCTAAAGCTGAGATGAAGATGCTAACCAGAAAAAGGAAAGTAGGCAAAATTGATGTATGTTTGTTGCAAATGTTTCCTCGAATAGTGGCCGATTTCCCTATAAAATATGTATTAATTTTTGCCTGATTCCGTTCTGTTTTCCAGGTTTCCCTGTTTCTTTCTAGGTTTTCACTCTCAAAAAAAATATTTTTTTCCTTTCTAGAAAAACAGCTACATTTGATTTTCAAGTCTACAACCATGCTTAAACCACATCAAGAGGCCACTTTTGAGGTCTGAGACATTCAGAGTTTTGGGTGTAGTAATCCTTTAAATACCAGCGAGAGGCTGTTGTTTAGTGGTGTCTTTGTAGCACACGTGATGGTAGAGTTCACAAAACAAACACCCACTGGATTGATGCAAACCATCATGATGTCATTCTGCCAGGTCAGCTAGGCTACTTTGTAGTTAACATTTCATTAAGAAGGTCCTCACTATAATATTTCCCAAGCAGCAAGATTACAATAAATGGGAAATATAACCACAATGCACTTCAACTTTGACATACTGATGTTGACCTGTGGTAACCCCAACAGCACACGCCTAACTATTGATTCAGGACCATGGACAGTTAGACTATCACAAGCTCAGCACCAAGGAGAGCCTGACACAGCATCAAAGCCTCAGCCCCCCATTCACTCTGTCAAATAATGTCAAGGCAACGCCTCAACCACCCATTCACTCTGTCAAATAATGTCAAGGCAACGCCTCAACCCCACCCATTCACTCTGTCAAATAATGTCAAGGCAACGCCTCAACCACCCATTCACTCTGTCAAATAATGTCAAGGCAACGCCTCAACCACCCATTCACTCTGTCAAATAATGTCAAGGCAACGCCTCAACCACCCATTCACTCTGACAAATAATGTCAAGGCAACGCCTCAATCACCCATTCACTCTGTCAAATAATGTCAAGGCAACGCCTCAACCACCCATTCACTCTGTCAAATAATGTCAAGGCAACGCCTCAATCACCCATTCACTCTGTCAAATAATGTCAAGGCAACGCCTCAACCACCCATTCACACTGACAAATAATGTCAAGGCAACGCCTCAACCACCCATTCACTCTGACAAATAATGTCAAGGCAACGCCTCAACCACCCATTCACTCTGACAAATAATGTCAAGGCAACGCCTCAACCACCCATTCACTCTGACAAATAATGTCAATGAAAAGCCTCAGCCACCCATTCACTCTGTCAAATAATGTCAAGGCAACGCCTCAACCACCCATTCACTCTGTCAAATAATGTCAAGGCAACGCCTCAACCACCCATTCACTCTGTCAAATAATGTCAAGGCAACGCCTCAACCACCCATTCACTCTGTCAAATAATGTCAAGGCAACGCCTCAACCACCCATTCACTCTGACAAATAATGTCAAGGCAACGCCTCAACCACCCATTCACTCTGTCAAATAATGTCCATGAAAAGCCTCAGCCACCCATTCACTCTGTCAAATAATGTCAAGGCAACGCCTCAACCACCCATTCACTCTGTCAAATAATGTCAAGGCAAAGCCTCAACCACCCATTCACTCTGTCAAATAATGTCAAGGCAAAGCCTCAACCACCCATTCACTCTGACAAATAATGTCAACGCAACGCCTCAACCACCCATTCACTCTGTCAAATAATGTCAAGGCAACGCCTCAACCACCCATTCACTCTGACAAATAATGTCAAGGCAACGCCTCAACCACCCATTCACTCTGTCAAATAATGTCAAGGCAACGCCTCAACCACCCATTCACTCTGTCAAATAATGTCAAGGCAAAGCCTCAGCCACCCATTCACTCTGTCAAATAATGTCAAGGCAAAGCCTCAGCCACCCATTCACTCTGTCAAATAATGTCAAGGCAACGCCTCAACCACCCATTCACTCTGTCAAATAATGTCAAGGCAACGCCTCAATCACCCATTCACTCTGTCAAATAATGTCAAGGCAACGCCTCAACCACCCATTCACTCTGTCAAATAATGTCAAGGCAACGCCTCAACCACCCATTCACTCTGACAAATAATGTCAATGAAAAGCCTCAGCCACCCATTCACTCTGACAAATAATGTCAAGGCAACGCCTCAACCACCCATTCACTCTGTCAAATAATGTCAAGGCAACGCCTCAACCACCCATTCACTCTGACAAATAATGTCAAGGCAACGCCTCAACCACCCATTCACTCTGTCAAATAATGTCAAGGCAAAGCCTCAGCCACCCATTCACTCTGTCAAATAATGTCAAGGCAACGCCTCAACCACCCATTCACTCTGACAAATAATGTCAAGGCAAAGCCTCAACCACCCATTCACTCTGTCAAATAATGTCAAGGCAAAGCCTCAGCCACCCATTCATTCTGACATAAGGCAGGAGGACCCAATCGAAATACACAACATCAAAATACACATTTAGCAATTCTAACAGGAAATGAACAAAACAGCTATTACTTGCCATTGCAAACATTTGACCACATTCAGTGTACAAAGTAGCCTAACAGGTGGTCTAAAGCTTACATGCAAATGTTTCATATTCATTATTTTCAAAAAAAGAGATAGCTAGCAGGAAGCGAGCTGCAATAAATCATTAAATGATCATTTGAAAACAAAGTCCACCCACTGATCCTTCTTTATGAAATGGGCAATGGCAGGGTCATAGAGTTCGTCCATTGATTTTAAATCCAAGAGAAGTACTTCCTCGATTGAGATCAAAGCCAAGGCTGCCAGTCGGGCCTGTCCAGTTGTGTTCCTACAGTATGTCTCGATCCGTTTCAGGGGCGGAGAATGTCCTTTCATCAGAGCCAGTGGACATGGGACTGGTCAAGACCAGACAGGTTAGCAGATACAGTTGGTGCCTACTCTCATTCTGCTTTTTCTGTCGGAGAAAGTGGAGGAGGTCGCCCGGGCTCCTACCCTGGAAGTCAGGCAACGGAGTACATCACTGTGAGTTCAGTTTTGAGCCGCGGCAAAGTGGGGCCCATATCTTGCCTTGAGACTTGAGAACTCAGTGTTGGGGAAGGTTTCCGTGTATCTGGGGAACTGTTGTGGGTCAAGAAGGGCAAGAAACATAAGCCCTTCCGTGATTTTCCAACCTGTTCCTTGGCTGAGTGAGAAGGTTGTCGATGATTCCGCTGTGTAGCCGTTGGTTACCATGTGTCTGTGTTCTCCGCCGGATCTCCGATCTCACGCACAGTGTCCTCGTAGATACAATCAACTTTACCCTTCTCCCTCTCTGGCTACAGGAATACACTACTGTGGTCTTCAATCAGAGACCAGTGGATCTAACTAGTCTGGCTACAGTAATACACTACTGTGGTCTTCAATCAGAGACCAGTGGATCTAACTAGTCTGGCTACAGGAATACACTACTGTGGTCTTCAATCAGAGACCAGTGGATCTAACTAGTCTGGCTGCAGGAATACACTACTGTGGTCTTCAATCAGAGACCAGTGGATCTAACTAGTCTGGCTACAGGAATACACTACTGTGGTCTTCAATCAGAGACCAGTGGATCTAACTAGTCTGGCTACAGGAATACACTACTGTGGTCTTCAATCAGAGACCAGTGGATCTAACTAGTCTGGCTACAGGAATACACTACTGTGGTCTTCAATCAGAGACCAGTGGATCTAACTAGTCTGGCTACAGGAATACACTACTGTGGTCTTCAATCAGAGACCAGTGGATCTAACTAGTCTGGCTACAGGAATACACTACTGTGGTCTTCAATCAGAGACCAGTGGATCTAACTAGTCTGGCTACAGGAATACACTACTGTGGTCTTCAATCAGAGACCAGTGGATCTAACTAGTCTGGCTACAGTAATACACTACTGTGGTCTTCAAACAGAGACCAGTGGATCTAATTAGTCTGGCTACAGGAATACACTACTGTGGTCTTCAATCAGAGACCAGTGGATCTAACTAGTCTGGCTACAGGAATACACTACTGTGGTCTTCAATCAGAGACCAGTGGATCTAACTAGTCTGGCTACAGTAATACACTACTGTGGTCTTCAAACAGAGACCAGTGGATCTAACTAGTCTGGCTACAGGAATACACTACTGTGGTCTTGCTGTCAAATTGCCGCAAGTGTATCTAAACAGTGATGTGGGCCAATCCCTCATGCTACAATGTGAGATCATTTAGCGTGTGTGTGTGTGTGTGTGTGTGTGTGTGTGTGTGTGTGTGTGTGTGTGTACTTCATGCATTAAGGTATCAATGCCTGCCTGTGTGCATGACAAAGAGGGATAAAAGAGGAGAATAACCTCTACCACACTGAACTCTTCTGCTGCAATGACAGACATTGTTCCTAGTCTGACTGACTGGTTGTGTTGGGGGAGCTACTTTGTGTTTGATCTATTATTCAAAAGAAGTGGAGATGAACATTGTTAGAATATTAATCTCCAAACCCTCACCACCACTCACTCAATCTGCATATACTTATATAGCTACTGTACTGGGGAACCCATCTATATGTACTTATATAGCTACTGTACTGGGGAACCCATCTATATATATATAGCTACTGTACTGGGGAACCCATCTATATATATAGCTACTGTACTGGGGAACCCATCTATATATATAGCTACTGTACTGGGGAACCCATCTATATATATATAGCTACTGTACTGGGGAACCCATCTATATATATAGCTACTGTACTGGGAACCCATCTATATATATAGCTACTGTACTGGGGAACCCATCTATATATATATATAGCCACTGTACTGGGGAACACATCTATATATATAGCTACTGTACTGGGGAACCCATCTATATATATAGCTACTGTACTGGGGAACCCATCTATATATATAGCTACTGTACTGAGGAACCCATCTATATATATAGCTACTGTACTGGGGAACCCATCTATATATATAGCTACTGTACTGGGGAACCCATCTATATATATAGCCACTGTACTGGGGAACCCATCTATATATATAGCTACTGTACTGGGGAACCCATCTATATATATAGCTACTGTACTGGGGAACCCATTTATATATATATATAGCCACTGTACTGGGGAACACATCTATATATATAGCTACTGTACTGGGAACCCATCTATATATAGCTACTGTACTGGGGAACCCATCTATATATATATATAGCTACTGTACTGGGGAACCAATCTATATATATATATAGCCACTGTACTGGGGAACCCATCTATATATATATAGCCACTGTACTGGGGAACCCATCTATATATATATATAGCCACTGTACTGGGGAACCCATATATATATATATAGCCACTGTACTGGGGAACCCATCTATATATATAGCTACTGTACTGGGGAACCCATCTATATATATATAGCCACTGTACTGGGGAACCCATCTATATATATATATAGCCACTGTACTGGGGAACCCATCTATATATATAGCTACTGTACTGGGGAACCCATCTATATATATAGCCACTGTACTGGGGAACCCATTTATATATATATATAGCTACTGTACTGGGGAACCCATCTATATATATAGCTACTGTACTGGGGAACCCATCTATATATATAGCTACTGTACTGGGGAACCCATCTATATATATAGCTACTGTACTGGGGAACCAATCTATATATATATAGCTACTGTACTGGGGAACCCATCTATATATAGCTACTGTACTGGGGAACCCATCTATATATATATAGCCACTGTACTGGGGACCCATCTATATATATAGCTACTGTACTGGGGAACCCATTTTATATATATATAGCCACTGTACTGGGGAACACATCTATATATATAGCTACTGTACTGGGGAACCCATCTATATATAAAGCTACTGTACTGGGGAACCCATCTATATATATAGCTACTGTACTGGGGAACCCATTATATATATATATAGCTACTGTACTGGGGAACCAATCTATTTATATAGCTACTGTACTGGGGAACCCATCTATATACATTTATATAGCCATTGTACTGGGGAACCCATTTATATATATATATAGCTACTGTACTGGGGAACCCATCTATATATATAGCTACTGTACTGGGGAACCCATCTATATATATAGCTACTGTACTGGGGAACCCATCTATATATATAGCTACTGTACTGAGGAACCCATCTATATATATAGCTACTGTACTGGGGAACCCATCTATATATATAGCCACTGTACTGGGGAACCCATCTATATATATAGCTACTGTACTGGGGAACCCATCTATATATATAGCTACTGTACTGGGGAACCCATCTATATATATAGCTACTGTACTGGGGAACCCATCTATATATATAGCTACTGTACTGGGGAACCCATCTATATATATAGCCACTGTACTGGGGAACCCATCTATATATATATAGCCACTGTACTGGGGAACCCATCTATATATATAGCCACTGTACTGGGGAACCCATCTATATATATAGCTACTGTACTGAGGAACCCATCTATATATATAGCTACTGTACTGGGGAACCCATCTATATATATAGCTACTGTACTGGGGAACCCATCTATATATATAGCCACTGTACTGGGGAACCCATCTATATATATATAGCCACTGTACTGGGGAACCCATCTATATATATAGCCACTGTACTGGGGAACCCATCTATATATATAGCTACTGTACTGGGGAACCCATCTATATATATAGCTACTGTACTGGGGAACCCATCTATATATATAGCTACTGTACTGGGGAACCCATCTATATATATATAGCCACTGTACTGGGGAACCCATCTATATATATAGCTACTGTACTGGGGAACCCATCTATATATATATAGCCACTGTACTGGGGAACCCATCTATATATATAGCTACTGTA
>NW_027004766.1:137500-146900 GCF_036934945.1 Oncorhynchus masou masou
GAGCGCTCAGGAACTCAGACTGGGGCAAAGGTTTTACCTTCCAACAGGACAATGACCCTAAGAACACAGCCAAGACAGCGCAGGGGATGGCTTTGGGACAAGTCTCTGAATGTCCTTGAGTGGCCCAGCTAGAGCCCGGACTTGAACCCGATCGAACATCTCTGGAGAGACCTGAAAATAGCTGTGCAGCGACGCTCCCCAAATATAGGTGTGCCAAGCTTGTAGCGTCATAGACTTGAGGCAGTAATTGCTGGCAGAAGTGCTTCAACAAAGTACTGAGTAAAGGATCTGAATACTTACTTAAATGTAATATTTAATTATTATTTATTTTTTAAATGCATTAAATTCTAAAAACCTGTTTTTGATGAGGAAAACAATTTAATACATTTTAGAACAAGGCTGTAATGTAACAAAATGTGGAAAAAGTCAAAGGGTCTGAATACTTTCTGAATGTGTGTGTGTGTATATGCGAAGCCTTTCCCTGCAGACATCAGTGTTTATGCTGCCAGCGTACTATAGATAGTTGTACAACGCTGGGGGAGGGAGGAGGGTGGGCTCTCTGGCAGATGTCTACACCAGATGTTGCAGTCACTGGGGGAGACAATAAATCACTCAGACAGACACTGCATGGGCAACTGTGTGTGTGTTTGTGTGTGTCTCCACATGGGGACATAACTGCTGGGCGACAGAGACCCGCAGGGAGGCTCTGTTCTCTGGGAGAAAAGCAGAACAAGTCCAGCTGCTCTCTATTCTCAGATCCTCAAAGACGAACCAGGACAAGCAGGACAACCAGTCAACTAGGTTAACCAGGACAACCAGTCAACTAGGTTAACCAGGACAACCAGTCAATTAGGTTAACCAGGACAAGCAGGACAACCAGTCAACTAGTTTAACCAGGACAACCAGTCAACTAGTTTAACCAAGACAACCAGTCAACTAGGTTAACCAGGACAAGCAGGACAACCAGTCAACTAGTTTAACCAGGACAACCAGTCAACTAGTTTAACCAAGACAACCAGTCAACTAGGTTAACCAGGACAAGCAGGACAACCAGTCAACTAGGTTAACCAGGACAACCAGTCAACTAGGTTAACCAGGTCAACCAGTCAACTAGGTTAACCAGGACAACCAGTCAACCAGACCAGACAACCAACCATTCAACCAGTTAACCAATCAGTTAACCAGTTAACCATTCAACCACTGAACCAGTCAAATGACAACCAGTCAACCACTGAACCAGTCAAATGACAACCAGTCAACCAGTTAACCAGTTAAGTGAACCAGTCAAATGACAACCAGTCAACCAGTTAACCAGTCAAATGACAACCAGTTAACAAGTGAACCAGTCAAATGACAACCAGTCAACCAGTTGACCAGTGGCAGGGATCCAGCTGGGTGTAAGGGCCACGCGGGGGCCAGGGAAGGCCAGGCAAGGGCTTGGGAAGGGCTTAGGGAGGCCAGGTGTGAGAGGGCTTAGGGAGGCCAGGTGTGAGAGGGCTTAGGAGGCCAGGTGTGAGAGGGCTTAGGGAGGCCAGGTGTGAGAGGGCTTAGGGAGGCCAGGTGTGAGAGGGCTTAGGGAGGCCAGGTGTGAGAGGGCTTAGGGAGGCCAGGTGTGAGAGGGCTTAGGGAGGCCAGGTGTGAGAGGGCTTAGGGAGGCCAGGTGTGAGAGGGCTTAGGGAGGCCAGGTGTGAGAGGGCTTAGGGAGGCCAGGTGTGAGAGGGTTTAGGGAGGCCAGGTGTGAGAGGGCTTAGGGAGGCCAGGTGTGAGAGGGCTTAGGGAGGCCAGGTGTGAGAGGGCTTAGGGAGGCCAGGTGTGAGAGGGCTTAGGGAGGCCAGGTGTGAGAGGGCTTAGGGAGGCCAGGTGTGAGAGGGCTTAGGGAGGCCAGGTGTGAGAGGGCTTAGGGAGGCCAGGTGTGAGAGGGCTTAGGGAGGCCAGGTGTGAGAGGGTTTAGGGAGGCCAGGTGTGAGAGGGTTTAGGGAGGCCAGGTGTGAGAGGGTTTAGGGAGGCCAGGTGTGAGAGGGTTTAGGGAGGCCAGGTGTGAGAGGGTTTAGGGAGGCCAGGTGTGAGAGGGTTTAGGGAGGCCAGGTGTGAGAGGGTTTAGGGAGGCCAGGTGTCAGAGGGCTTAGGGAGGCCAGGTGTGAGAGGGCTTAGGGAGGCCAGGTGTGAGAGGGTTTAGGGAGGCCAGGTGTGAGAGGGTTTAGGGAGGCCAGGTGTGAGAGGGTTTAGGGAGGCCAGGTGTGAGAGGGTTTAGGGAGGCCCAGGTGTGAGAGGGTTTAGGGAGGCCAGGTGTGAGAGGGTTTAGGGAGGCCAGGTGTGAGAGGGCTTAGGGAGGCCAGGTGTGAGAGGGTTTAGGGAGGCCAGGTGTGAGAGGGCTTAGGGAGGCCAGGTGTGAGAGGGTTTAGGGAGGCCAGGTGTGAGAGAGTTTAGGGAGGCCAGGTGTGAGAGGGTTTAGGGAGGCCAGGTGTGAGAGGGTTTAGGGAGGCCAGGTGTGAGAGGGCTTAGGGAGGCCAGGTGTGAGAGGGCTTAGGGAGGCCAGGTGTGAGAGGGTTTAGGGAGGCCAGGTGTGAGAGGGTTTAGGGAGGCCAGGTGTGAGAGGGCTTAGGGAGGCCAGGTGTGAGAGGGTTTAGGGAGGCCAGGTGTGAGAGGGTTTAGGGAGGCCAGGTGTGAGAGGGTTTAGGGAGGCCAGGTGTGAGAGGGCTTAGGGAGGCCAGGTGTGAGAGGGCTTAGGGAGGCCAGGTGTGAGAGGGTTTAGGGAGGCCAGGTGTGAGAGGGTTTAGGGAGGCCAGGTGTGAGAGGGCTTAGGGAGGCCAGGTGTGAGAGGGTTTAGGGAGGCCAGGTGTGAGAGGGTTTAGGGAGGCCAGGTGTGAGAGGGTTTAGGGAGGCCAGGTGTGAGAGGGCTTAGGGAGGCCAGGTGTGAGAGGGTTTAGGGAGGCCAGGTGTGAGAGGGCTTAGGGAGGCCAGGTGTGAGAGGGTTTAGGGAGGCCAGGTGTGAGAGGGTTTAGGGAGGCCAGGTGTGAGAGGGCTTAGGGAGGCCAGGTGTGAGAGGGCTTAGGGAGGCCAGGTGTGAGAGGGTTTAGGGAGGCCAGGTGTGAGAGGGTTTAGGGAGGCCAGGTGTGAGAGGGTTTAGGGAGGCCAGGTGTGAGAGGGTTTAGGGAGGCCAGGTGTGAGAGGGTTTAGGGAGGCCAGGTGTGAGAGGGCTTAGGGAGGCCAGGTGTGAGAGGGTTTAGGGAGGCCAGGTGTGAGAGGGCTTAGGGAGGCCAGGTGTGAGAGGGTTTAGGGAGGCCAGGTGTGAGAGGGCTTAGGGAGGCCAGGTGTGAGAGGGTTTAGGGAGGCCAGGTGTGAGAGGGTTTAGGGAGGCCAGGTGTGAGAGGGTTTAGGGAGGCCAGGTGTGAGAGGGTTTAGGGAGGCCAGGTGTGAGAGGGCTTAGGGAGGCCAGGTGTGAGAGGGCTTAGGGAGGCCAGGTGTGAGAGGGCTTAGGGAGGCCAGGTGTGAGAGGGCTTAGGGAGGCCAGGTGTGAGAGGGTTTAGGGAGGCCAGGTGTGAGAGGGTTTAGGGAGGCCAGGTGTGAGAGGGCTTAGGGAGGCCAGGTGTGAGAGGGTTTAGGGAGGCCAGGTGTGAGAGGGCTTAGGGAGGCCAGGTGTGAGAGGGCTTAGGGAGGCCAGGTGTGAGAGGGTTTAGGGAGGCCAGGTGTGAGAGGGTTTAGGGAGGCCAGGTGTGAGAGGGCTTAGGGAGGCCAGGTGTGAGAGGGCTTAGGGAGGCCAGGTGTGAGAGGGTTTAGGGAGGCCAGGTGTGAGAGGGTTTAGGGAGGCCAGGTGTGAGAGGGTTTAGGGAGGCCAGGTGTGAGAGGGTTTAGGGAGGCCAGGTGTGAGAGGGTTTAGGGAGGCCAGGTGTGAGAGGGTTTAGGGAGGCCAGGTGTGAGAGGGTTTAGGGAGGCCAGGTGTGAGAGGGTTTAGGGAGGCCAGGTGTGAGAGGGTTTAGGGAGGCCAGGTGTGAGAGGGTTTAGGGAGGCCAGGTGTGAGAGGGTTTAGGGAGGCCAGGTGTGAGAGGGTTTAGGGAGGCCAGGTGTGAGAGGGTTTAGGGAGGCCAGGTGTGAGAGGGTTTAGGGAGGCCCAGGTGTGAGAGGGTTTAGGGAGGCCCAGGTGTGAGAGGGTTTAGGGAGGCCCAGGTGTGAGAGGGTTTAGGGAGGCCAGGTGTGAGAGGGTTTAGGGAGGCCCAGGTGTGAGAGGGTTTAGGGAGGCCAGGTGTGAGAGGGTTTAGGGAGGCCAGGTGTGAGAGGGTTTAGGGAGGCCAGGTGTGAGAGGGTTTAGGGAGGCCAGGTGTGAGAGGGTTTAGGGAGGCCAGGTGTGAGAGGGTTTAGGGAGGCCAGGTGTGAGAGGGTTTAGGGAGGCCAGGTGTGAGAGGGCTTAGGGAGGCCAGGTGTGAGAGGGTTTAGGGAGGCCAGGTGTGAGAGGGTTTAGGGAGGCCAGGTGTGAGAGGGTTTAGGGAGGCCAGGTGTGTTTTGGTTTAGGTAGGCCAGGTGTGAGAGGGTTTAGGGAGGCCAGGTGTGATATGGTTTATGGTGGCCCAGGTGTGAGAGGGTTTAGGGAGGCCCAGGTGTGAGAGGGTTTAGGGAGGCCAGGTGTGAGAGGGCCAGGTGTGAGAGGGTTTAGGGAGGCCAGGTGTCAGAGGGTTTAGGGAGGCCAGGTGTCAGAGGGTTTAGGGAGGCCAGGTGTGAGAGGGTTTAGGGAGGCCAGGTGTGAGAGGGTTTAGGGAGGCCAGGTGTGAGAGGGCTTAGGGAGGCCAGGTGTGAGAGGGTTTAGGGAGGCCCAGGTGTGAGAGGGTTTAGGGAGGCCAGGTGTGAGAGGGTTTAGGGAGGCCAGGTGTGAGAGGGTTTAGGAGGCCAGGTGTGAGAGGGTTTAGGGAGGCCAGGTGTGAGAGGGTTTAGGGAGGCCAGGTGTGAGAGGGTTTAGGGAGGCCAGGTGTGAGAGGGCTTAGGGAGGCCAGGTGTGAGAGGGTTTAGGGAGGCCAGGTGTGAGAGGGTTTAGGGAGGCCAGGTGTGAGAGGGTTTAGGGAGGCCAGGTGTGAGAGGGTTTAGGGAGGCCAGGTGTGAGAGGGCTTAGGGAGGCCAGGTGTGAGAGGGTTTAGGGAGGCCAGGTGTGAGAGGGTTTAGGGAGGCCAGGTGTGAGAGGGTTTAGGGAGGCCAGGTGTGAGAGGGTTTAGGGAGGCCAGGTGTGAGAGGGTTTAGGGAGGCCAGGTGTGAGAGGGTTTAGGGAGGCCAGGTGTGAGAGGGCTTAGGGAGGCCAGGTGTGAGAGGGTTTAG
Organism: Oncorhynchus masou masou; assembly: GCF_036934945.1. Taxonomy (NCBI): domain Eukaryota; kingdom Metazoa; phylum Chordata; class Actinopteri; order Salmoniformes; family Salmonidae; genus Oncorhynchus; species Oncorhynchus masou. The sequence goes on from NW_027004766.1 coordinate 142,799, forward strand.
GGAGGCCAGGTGTGAGAGGGTTTAGGGAGGCCAGGTGTGAGAGGGTTTAGGGAGGCCCAGGTGTGAGAGGGCCAGGTGTGAGAGGGTTTAGGGAGGCCCAGGTGTCAGAGGGTTTAGGGAGGCCCAGGTGTCAGAGGGTTTAGGGAGGCCAGGTGTGAGAGGGTTTAGGGAGGCCAGGTGTGAGAGGGTTTAGGGAGGCCAGGTGTGAGAGGGCTTAGGGAGGCCAGGTGTGAGAGGGTTTAGGGAGGCCAGGTGTGAGAGGGCTTAGGGAGGCCAGGTGTGAGAGGGTTTAGGGAGGCCAGGTGTGAGAGGGTTTAGGGAGGCCAGGTGTGAGAGGGCTTAGGGAGGCCAGGTGTGAGAGGGTTTAGGGAGGCCAGGTGTGAGAGGGCCAGGTGTGAGAGGGTTTAGGGAGGCCCAGGTGTGAGAGGGCCAGGTGTGAGAGGGTTTAGGGAGGCCAGGTGTGAGAGGGTTTAGGGAGGCCAGGTGTGAGAGGGTTTAGGGAGGCCAGGTGTGAGAGGGTTTAGGGAGGCCAGGTGTGAGAGGGTTTAGGGAGGCCAGGTGTGAGAGGGTTTAGGGAGGCCAGGTGTGAGAGGCTTTAGGGAGGCCAGGTGTGAGAGGGTTTAGGGAGGCCAGGTGTGAGAGGGTTTAGGGAGGCCAGGTGTGAGAGGGTTTAGGGAGGCCAGGTGTGAGAGGGCTTAGGGAGGCCAGGTGTGAGAGGGTTTAGGGAGGCCCAGGTGTGAGAGGGTTTAGGGAGGCCCAGGTGTGAGAGGGTTTAGGGAGGCCAGGTGTGAGAGGCTTTTAGGGAGGCCAGGTGTGAGAGGGTTTAGGGAGGCCAGGTGTGAGAGGGTTTAGGGAGGCCAGGTGTGAGAGGGTTTAGGGAGGCCAGGTGTGAGAGGGCTTAGGGAGGCCAGGTGTGAGAGGGTTTAGGGAGGCCAGGTGTGAGAGGGTTTAGGGAGGCCAGGTGTGAGAGGGTTTAGGGAGGCCAGGTGTGAGAGGGCTTAGGGAGGCCAGGTGTGAGAGGGTTTAGGGAGGCCAGGTGTGAGAGGGTTTAGGGAGGCCAGGTGTGAGAGGGTTTAGGGAGGCCCAGGTGTGAGAGGGTTTAGGGAGGCCAGGTGTGAGAGGGTTTAGGGAGGCCAGGTGTGAGAGGGTTTAGGGAGGCCAGGTGTGAGAGGGTTTAGGGAGGCCAGGTGTGAGAGGGTTTAGGGAGGCCAGGTGTGAGAGGGTTTAGGGAGGCCAGGTGTGAGAGGGTTTAGGGAGGCCAGGTGTGAGAGGGTTTAGGGAGGCCCAGGTGTGAGAGGGTTTAGGGAGGCCAGGTGTGAGAGGGCCAGGTGTGAGAGGGTTTAGGGAGGCCAGGTGTGAGAGGGTTTAGGGAGGCCCAGGTGTGAGAGGGTTTAGGGAGGCCCAGGTGTGAGAGGGTTTAGGGAGGCCCAGGATCAGAATCATTCCCCAATTAAAAGCCAATGAAAGGAGCCTCCTGAGTTGATCAGTGGTCTAAGGCTGTATTGTGTCGCAATCATCAACTAAATCATATTATTTGCAATAAAGGAAAACATTCCCTGGCTGATCCATCTGGTGTCCCCTCCCGAACATTACAGTAGACAGGTGATTTGATTTTTAAAAATGTGTTGAAAACCTTTATTTCCCTGAAGGGCAAATGTTGTTTTCTGACAAAAGTTTATTCCTGACCGATCCCAGACAGCACTGACTTGATATAGTTGCAGCACAATTGTTTTCTAAAGGCGATGGCTTTGAAAATCTGTCACTGCTGCAAGTTGCAACTATACCAAGTGGGCCTTAACCTTGGACTGAAATAGACCATGATATCTTCTCCAACATAAAGCCCCCGCTCTGTATGTCTGACTGCAGCTCTGGAGAGAAGGGGAGGGTGGGAGAGGAAGCGAGAGGAGACTAGCTATTTCTCTGTAGACATTAAGCCTCTATCCCTTCCTCTATCTCTCCCCTCAGGCTTGTCACTCAGTCGCCATGGCAAACGGAGCTCTTTAAAGTACTCCCTCTGGGCCACAGTCAAAAGTAGTGTAGGAAATAGGTTTCCATTCTGCTTTCTCTTTTTATAAACTCCTCCCCTTATTACCCCACTCCTCCCCTTATTACCCCACTCCACCCCTTATTACCCCACTCCTCCCCTTATTACCCCACTCCTCCCCTTATTACCCCACTCCACCCCTTATTAACCCACTCCACCCCTTATTACCCCGCTCAACCCCCATATTACCCCACTCCTCCCCTTATTACCCCACTCCACCCCTTATTACCCCACTCCTCCCCTTATTACCCCACTCCTCCACTTATTACCCCACTCCACCCCTTATTACCCCACTCCACCCCTTATTACCCCGCTCAACCCCATATTACCCCACTCCCCCTTATTACCCCACTCCTCCACTTATTACCCCACTCCTCCACTTATTACCCCACGACTCACCATATTACCCCACTCCTCCCCTTATTACCCCACTCCTCCACTTATTACCCCACGACTCACCATATTACCCCACTCCTCCCCTTATTACCCCACTCCTCCACTTATTACCCCACGACTCACCATATTACCCCACTCCTCCACTTATTACCCCACTCCTCCACTTATTACCCCACGACTCACCATATTACCCCACTCCTCCCCTTATTACCCCCGCTCAACCCCATATTACCCCACTACTCCCCGTATTACCCCACTAATTACCCCACTCCTCCCCACTCCTCCCCTTATTACCCCACTCCTCCCCTTCTAACCCCACTCCTCCCCTTATTACCCCACTCCTCCCCTTATTACCCCACTCCTCCCTTTATTACCCCACTCCTCCCTTTATTACCCCACTCCTCCCCACTCCTCCCCTTATTACCCCACTCCTCCCCGTATTACCCCACTCCTCCCCTTATCACCCCACTCCCTCCCCATATTACCCCACTCCTCCCCTTATTACCCCACTCCTCCCCTTATTACCCCACTCCTCCCATTATTACCCCACTCCTTCAATCACATGCCCGCGTTCCAATCCCCTTCCCTTCTCCTAGATATGTGCACTCGTTCACTTCCACTCAGGATGTTAAAGCATGGGGTGGTGTTGGCACTGGATAGGCTCCAGGGAGGTTCCATCAAGTTGATTTGATGGAGAATGAAAGGAAGGGAAAGAGCACATTTGGGGAGATAATTTAATTGGACGCTTCAGGCCTCTGTCAAATTGGAGCCATCAAGCTGATGCATTTTGAGTACTCTGCATTAAGCTATTAGGGGTTCCAACACACAGTAGCTATATAAATACATGGGTTGCCCAGTACAATGGCTATATAAGTACATATATATGGGTTCCCCAGTACAGTAGCTATTATATATATATATATAGATGGGTTCCCCAGTACAGTAGCTATATAAGTACATATAGATGGGTTCCCCAGTACAGTAGCTATTATATATATATATATATATATATATAGATGGGTTCCCCAGTACAGTAGCTATATAAGTACATATAGATGGGTTCCCCAGTACAGTAGCTATATATATAAATGGGTTCCCCAGTACAGTAGCTATATAAGTACATATAGATGGGTTCCCCAGTACAGTAGTTAAATAAATGTATATAGATGGGTTCCCCAGTACAGTAGCTATATAAGTACATATAGATGGGTTCCCCAGCACAGTAGCTATATAAATGTATATAGATGGGTTCCCCAGTACAGTAGCTATATAAGTACATATAGATGGGTTCCCCAGCACAGTAGCTATATAAGTACATATAGATGGGTTCCCCAGCACAGTAGCTATATAAGTACATATAGATGGGTTCCCCAGTACAGTAGCTATATAAGTACATATAGATGGGTTCCCCAGTACAGTAGCTATATATATAGATGGGTTCCCCAGTACAGTAGCTATATAAGTATATATAAATGGGTTCCCCAAGTATATATACAGTAGCTATATAAGTATATATAGATGGGTTCCCCAGTACAGTAGCTATATAAGTATATATAAATGGGTTCCCCAGTACAGTAGCTATATATAGAGATGGGTTCCCCAGTACAGTAGCTATATATATAGATGGGTTCCCCAGTACAGTAGCTATATATAGAGATGGGT
>NW_027004767.1:0-4684 GCF_036934945.1 Oncorhynchus masou masou
GTCACGCCCTGGTCAGGGAAATATGTTATGTTTATTCTTCATTTTATTCAGTCAGGCCAGGGTGTGACATGGGTTATTGTGGTGTGTTTTTGTCTTGGGGTTTGTGGGATGTCTAAGCGTTAGTCTATGGCTGCCTGAGGCGGTTCTCAATCAGAGTCAGGTGATTGTCGTTGTCTCTGATTGGGAACCATATTTAGGCAGCCATATTCTTTGTGTGTTTCGTGGGTAATTGTCCTTAGTGTCCTTGTTCCTGTATCTGTGTTAGTTTACACTAGTATAGGCTGTTTCGGTTTTCATTACGTTCTTTGTTTTGTAGTGTTTGTATTTAGATTCGTGTTACGTTTTTGTTCATTAAACATGGATCGCAATCTACACGCTGCATTTTGGTCCATGGGAACAGGTGGAGGCGCGAGGGGAGCAGAGAGCAGCCGGAGAGAGGAGCCGGCGATATAAGGGGATGCGGTTGGCTAGGAAGCCCGAGAGTCAGCCCCAAAAATTTCTTGGGGGGGGGGACTCACAGGGAGTAGGGCTCGCCAGGTAGGAGACTGTGCAAACTCCCTGTGCTTACCGGGGCTAGAGAGACCGGGTAGGCACCGTGTTATGCAGTGGTGAGCACGGTGTCCCCAGTGCAGGTGCATGGCTCGGTGCGGTATATTCCAGCTCCTCGTATCGGCCGTGCTCGAGTGGGCATCGAGCCAGGTAAGGTTGGGAAGCTCGGTGCTCAAGAGCTCAGTGCGCCTGCACGGTCGGTCTGCAATGCCACCTCCACACCCCAGCCCTCCGGTGTGGCTCCCGCACCAGGCTTCCCTGTGCGTGTCCTCGACCCAGTACCACCAGTGCCAGCACCACGCATCAAGGCCTACAGTGCGCCTCGCCTCTCCAGCGCTACCGGAGCCTTTCTCTCTCCCTGCGCTGCCCGGAGTCTCCCCGTCTGTTTAGCGCAACCAGAGCCTTCCTCCTCTCCTGCGCTGCCGGAGCCTCCCCGCCTGTTCAGCGCTATCGGAGCCTTTCTCTCTCCAGCGCTGCCGGGTCTCCTGCCTGTTTAGCGCAGCCAGAGGCCTTCCCCTCCTCTCATGCGCTGCGGAGCCTCCCCGCCTGTTCAGCGCTGCTCCAGACCTTTCTCCTCTCAGCGCTGACGGAGTCTCCTGCCTGTTTAGCGCAGCCAGGCCTTCCTCCTCCTCATGCGCTGCCGCGGAGCCTCCCGCCTGTTCAGCGCTGTCGGAGCTGTCAGTCTGCAAGGAGCTGTCAGTCTGCAAGGAGATGTCAGTCTGCAAGGAGCTGTCAGTCTGCATGGAGCTGCCAGTCTGCATAGAGCAACCAGAGCTGTCAGTCTACATGGAGCAGCCAGAGCTGTCCGTCCACCATGGATCAGCCAGAGCTGTCAGTCTTCATGGAACAGCCAGAGCTGTCAGTCTGCATGGAGCAGCCGGAGTTGCCAGTCTGCATGGAGCTGTCAGTCTGCATGGAGCTGCCAGTCTGCATGGAGCAGCCAGAGCTGTCAGTCTGCAAGCCGCCAGAGCTGTCAGTCTGCAAGACTCTTCCAGATCTGCCAGTCAGCCAGACTCTTCCAGATCCGGTTGGCCAGACTCTTCCAGATCCGCCAGTCAGCCAGACTCTTCCAGATCCGCCAGTCAGCCAGACTCTTCCAGATCCGCCAGTCAGCCAGACTCTTCCAGATCCGCCAGTCAGCCAGACTCTTCCAGATCCGCCAGTCAGCCAGACTTTTCAGATCATGATCAGCCAGACTCTTCAGATCCGCCAGTCAGCCAGATTTTTCCAGATCCGCCAGTCAGCCAGACTCTTCCAGATCTGCCAGTCAGCCAGACTCTTCCAGATCTGCCAGTCAACCAGACTCTTCCAGATCTGCCAGCCAGCCAGGATCTGCCGGACCAGCTGGCCTGCCTGGGCTTCCTCTCAGTGCTGAGCTTCCTCTCAGTGCTGGGCTTCCTCTCAGTGCTGGGCTTCCTCTCAGTCCCTAGCTTCCCCTCAGTGCTGAGCTGCCCCCTCAGTGCTGAGCTGCCCCTGTCCCGAGCTGTCCTCAGTCCTGAGCTGCACCTCTGGCCCCAGCTGCCCCTCAGTCCAGTGGGGTTCTGGTGAGACTACTAGGCCATGGTCGGCGGGGAAGGTGAACTATCCTAGGACGTGAGGAGGGGGGACTAAGACATTTATAGAGTGGTTCAAGTCAGCGCCAGAGCGAACGCCTGTGGACAGACGCCACCCGGACCCTCCCTATTGTTTTGATGTGCGTCCGGGAGTCCGCACCATAGGGGGGGTTCTGTCACGCCCTGAATGAAATATATTATGTTTATTCTTCATTTATTCGGTCAGGCCAGGGTGTGACATGTGTTATTGTGGTGTGTTTTTGTCTTGGGGGTTTTGTGGGATGTCTAGCGTTAGTCTATTGCTGCCTGAGGCAGTTCTCAATCAGAGTCCAGGTGATTATCGTTGTCTCTGATTGGGAACCATATTTAGGCAGCCATAATCTTTTTGTGTTTCGTGGGTGATTGTCCTTAGTGTCCTTGTTCCTGTATCTGTGTTAGTTTACACTAGTATAAGAGCTGTTTCGGTTTTCGTTTCGTTCTTTGTTTTGTAGTGTTCGTATTTAGATTCGTGTTACGTTTTTGTTCATTAAACATGGATGCATAATCTACACGCTGCAATTTAGTCGACTCTCCTTCACCGCATGAAAACCGTTACACATTATTTCAAAACAACATTTGTGTGCAAAGAAAAATACATATTTACATTTAAATTAAATAATTTGTTATGGCTGTCTGTTCATCTCAATTTTTATTTTACATTTACAATTTTTGTCATTTAACAGACACTCTTATCCAGAACTATTTACAGTAGTGAGTGCATTTTCAATTGCTAACTCTGAATTTAGATTTGTCAAATTTGTAAGAGATTATAAACAACTATAAACAATGAAAGTAACAAAAAATATGTACTGTGAATTTAAATAAATACAATGCAAACAAATGTTATAACAAATTCCTAATTACATACTAACCACAGTCTTACCTTTCTTTGCAGGGGCTGATTTGTCCTTTTCTTTAATAACTGCAGCTTCTGAATCAAAAGCAACATAATTGTGTTTCTCTATGAATATAGCAGGATACATTTTTTTTCTCTGAGATTATGTACTGTGTCTAATATTATATTGGTGGTGTTAAAAATCAATACTTGGTCTCAAACTATTAGTTCTATAAAAATCAAATGTTACCTTCATTTGAAGGAGTTACTTTGGCTTTTTATTTGGAAACTTCAGCTTCTAAGTTCACGTACAACAGTCCTTACAATAATAACTTATTGAATGTTTTATAAATAGCATAAAATGGATACATGGGCTGCCTACTTATTATTTGAATAAGTGGAAATTAACAAATCAAAATAATTTCATACCTTTCTTTTCTGGAGTTAATTTGGCCTTTTCTTTTGCTTCAGCATCTAAATCAGAAAAACACATTTCATGAAGTATACCTTCTATCATACAAAACAGTCTTACCTGATTCAGACTATCAGGCCAAGCCAAACTGAACTGTGCTCGTTTAGATATTTTCTTTTCACATTGTCCTTTCCAGCACAATTCCAGCAGCTATGGTTGATGAGTATCTAGGCTAGCCCAGTATATTGTAGGCTGGCTTGGCTCAGTAATGCGAAAATGGGTTCTGTGGTACACAGAGAATACTTTGCACCTTTCTTTGATGTTGCTGCTTTGGTCTGTTCTTTGGGAACTTCACTGTCTAATACAAGCATTGGACAAGACACAACATGAATCTCAATATTTACGCGATTATACATTTTAAAGCCAGAAAAAAAATCCTATCTGTACCTTTTTTGAAGGCTCTGGTTTGGCTTGTTCCTTAGTTTCCTTGGACTCTAATCAAACAAGAATGATAACATATACAGCAAAGGTTCAAACTGCAATTGATTCAAACCCATACTGATTATTTGGTTGAGAGAGAAATGAAGCACACTCTGTGGAAGACATCTATTTAGAGTAAGACTTGCGTTTTTTTGTTTCAAGTCTAAAGAAAAAAGTTATCCATACCATTCTTTGATGAAGCTGCTTTGGCATTTTCTTTGTGAATTTCAGCTTGTAAAACAATCATTGGAGAAGACACAAAATTAATCTAAAGAACTGAGCCATTTCTTAATTTCTTTGCAAGAGCTGGTTTGGTCTTCTCACTGCTAAATTCACCTTCTCAGTAAAATAGTGACTTTCAGCCTCTATCAAGCACTATAAAATTACATATTAACCACAGATTTGAAAACATTTTTACCTTTCTTTGCAGGGGCTGATTTCACCTTTTCTTTAATAACTGCAGCATCTATGTCAAATATTGATACAAACATACATGCAGTATATATGATTATTTCATTGGATTATTGTATAATCTGATATATATCAAACACTAAATTATTGTACAGAATACATTTTGGGGCAGCAGGGAGAACAGTGGTTAGAGTTTTGGACTAGTAACCGGAAGGTTGCAAGTTCAAAGACTACAAGACAAATCTGTCATTCTGTGAACAGCAGTTAACCCACGTTCTAGGCCGTCATGAAAATAAAATTTGTTCTTAACTGACTTGCCTGGTTAAATAAAGGTAAAAATTATATATATATTTATATATATATGTTCTTAAATGTAATATACTGCTTATCAAACAATACACATTT
>NW_027004768.1:0-4684 GCF_036934945.1 Oncorhynchus masou masou
GGGAAGAGAGAGAGAAGGTGAGCGAACCAGATCACAGGGAAGAAAGAGAGAAGGTGAACGAACCAGATCACAGGGAAGAAAGAGAGAAGGTGAGCGAACCAGATCACAGGGAAGAAAGAGAGAAGGTGAACGGACCAGATCACAGGAAGAGAAGAGAGAAGGTGAGCGAACCAGATCACAGGGAGAGAGAGAGAAGGTGAACGAACCAGATCACAGGGAAGAGAGAGAGAAGGTGAGCGAGACCAGATCACAGGGAAGAGAGAGAAGGTGAACGAACCAGATCACAGGGAAGAGAGAGAGGAGGTGAACGAACCAGATCACAGGGAAGAGAGAGAGAAGGTGAACGAACCAGATCACAGGGAAGAGAGAGAGGAGGTGAACGAACCAGATCACAGGGAAGAGAGAGAGGAGGTGAACGAACCAGATCACAGGGAAGAGAGAGAGAAGGTGAACGAACCAGATCACAGGGAAGAGAGAGAGAAGGTGAATGAACCAGATCACAGGGAAGAGAGAGAGAAGGTGAACGAACCAGATCACAGGGAAGAGAGAGAGAAGGTGAACGAACCAGAGAGGGAAGATAAAGAGATGGATAGATGCAGGGAAAAAGGACAGCAGATGGAAAGCAAGAGGTGAAACATTGAAGGGAGAATGTGTTTAAGACAAGGTGAACGGACGGACGGACGAGAGAGAGAGAGAGAGAGAAAGATGTATTTGCCCAAGTGAGAAATAACTTGCAAGCAGCTAAAGAGGCACAGTGCCAATCAAGCTAATGACTTCCACCTCTGTGCTCAGAAGCACTCCAACACACAGGCATACACACTGAACTCAAAATAAACACAGTAAGATTGCATGTGTTTTAATCATATCATGTTCAACTGTTTACAGCTAACACACACACACACACACACACACACACACACACACACACACACACACACACACACACACAACCAGCATGACTGTCTGAGAATGTGATAACTGCAGAAGCTCCTCTCTCTTCTGACACGGTGACTAGAGAAGAAGAGACTCTCTCATGACGCTGTGACTAGAGAAGAAGAGACTCATGACACGGTGACTAGAGAAGAAGAGACTCTCTCATGACGCTGTGACTAGAGAAGAAGAAACTCTCATGACAAAATTGACTGAAAGAAGAGGGAACTCTACCTCTCAGCGACACGGTGACTAGAAGAAGAGACTCATGACACGGTGACTGAGAGAAGAAGACTCTCTCGTGACACGGTGACTAGAGAAGAAGGGAACTCTCTCATGACACAGTGACTGAAGACTCTCTCATGGCTGCAGTGACTAGAGAAGAAGAGACTCATGACACGGTGACTTCAGAAGAAGAGAGACTCACTGACCCTGGTGACTAGAGGAAGAAGAGACTCTCTCATGACACGGTGACTAGAGAAGAAGAGACTCTCTCATGACACGGTGACTAGAGAAGAAGAGACTCTCTCATGACACGGTGACTAGAGAAGAAGAGACTCTCTCATGACACGGTGACTAGAGAAGAAGAAACTCTCTCATGACATGGTGACTAGAGAAGAAGAGACTCTCATGACACGGTGACTAGAGAAGAAGAGACTCTCATGACACGGTGACTAGAGAAGAAGAGACTCTCTCATGACACGGTGACTAGAGAAGAAGAGACTCTCTCATGACACGGTGACTAGAGAAGAAGAGACTCTCTCATGACACGGTGACTAGAGAAGAAGAGACTCTCTCGTGACACGGTGACTAGAGAAGAAGAGACTCTCTCGTGACACAGTGACTAGAGAAGAAGAGACTCATGACACGGTGACTAGAGAAGAAGAGACTCCATGACACAGTGACTAGAGAAGAAGAGACTCTCTCATGACACGGTGACTAGAGAAGAAGAGACTCTCTCATGACACGGTGACTAGAGAAGAAGAGACTCTCTTATGACACGGTGACTAGAGAAGAAGAGACTCTCTCATGACACGGTGACTAGAGAAGAAGAGACTCATGACACGGTGACTAGAGAAGAAGAGACTCTCTCATGACACGGTGACTAGAGAAGAAGAGACTCATGACACGGTGACTAGAGAAGAAGAGACTCCATGACACAGTGACTAGAGAAGAAGAGACTCTCTCATGACACGGTGACTAGAGAAGAAGAGACTCATGACACGGTGACTAGAGAAGAAGAGACTCTCATGACACGGTGACTAGAGAAGAAGAGACTCATGACACGGTGACTAGAGAAGAAGAGACTCTCTCATGACACGGTGACTAGAGAAGAAGAGACTCTCTCATGACACAGTGACTAGAGAAGAAGAGACTCTCTCATGACACGGTGACTAGAGAAGAAGAGACTCTCTTATGACACGGTGACTAGAGAAGAGACTCTCTCATGACACGGTGACTAGAGAAGAAGAGACTCTCTCATGACACGGTGACTAGAGAAGAAGAGACTCTCTCATGACACGGTGACTAGAGAAGAAGAGACTCTCTCATGACACGGTGACTAGAGAAGAAGAGACTCTCTCATGACACGGTGACTAGAGAAGAAGAGACTCTCTCATGACACGGTGAATAGAGAAGAAGAGACTCTCATGACACGGTGACTAGAGAAGAAGAGACTCTCTCATGACACAGTGACTAGAGAAGAAGAGACTCTCTCATGACACGGTGACTAGAGAAGAAGAGACTCTCATGACACGGTGACTAGAGAAGAAGAGACTCTCTCATGACACGGTGACTAGAGAAGAAGAGACTCATGACACGGTGACTAGAGAAGAAGAGACTCTCATGACACGGTGACTAGAGAAGAAGAGACTCTCTCATGACACGGTGACTAGAGAAGAAGAGACTCACTCATGACACGGTGACTAGAGAAGAAGAGACTCTCATGACACGGTGACTAGAGAAGAAGAGACTCATGACACGGTGACTAGAGAAGAGACTCTCTCATGACACGGTGACTAGAGAAGAAGAGACTCTCTCATGACACGGTGACTAGAGAAGAAGAGACTCATGACACGGTGACTAGAGAAGAAGAGACTCATGACACGGTGACTAGAGAAGAAGAGACTCTCTCATGACACGGTGACTAGAGAAGAAGAGACTCATGACACGGTGACTAGAGAAGAAGAGACTCCATGACACAGTGACTAGAGAAGAAGAGACTCTCTCATGACACGGTGACTAGAGAAGAAGAGACTCTCTCATGACACGGTGACTAGAGAAGAAGAGACTCTCTCATGACACAGTGACTAGAGAAGAAGAGACTCTCTCATGACACGGTGACTAGAGAAGAAGAGACTCGTGACACGGTGACTAGAGAAGAGACTCTCTCATGACACGGTGACTAGAGAAGAAGAGACTCATGACACGGTGACTAGAGAAGAAGAGACTCTCTCATGACACGGTGATTAGAGAAGAAGAGACCCTCTCATGACACGGTGACTAGAGAAGAAGAGACTCTCTCATGACACGGTGACTAGAGAAGAAGAGACTCTCTCATGACACGGTGAATAGAGAAGAAGAGACTCTCATGACACGGTGACTAGAGAAGAAGAGACTCTCTCATGACACAGTGACTAGAGAAGAAGAGACTCTCTCATGACACGGTGACTAGAGAAGAAGAGACTCTCATGACACGGTGACTAGAGAAGAAGAGACTCTCTCATGACACGGTGACTAGAGAAGAAGAGACTCATGACACGGTGACTAGAGAAGAAGAGACTCTCTCGTGACACGGTGACTAGAGAAGAAGAGACTCTCTCATGACACAGTGACTAGAGAAGAAGAGACTCTCTCATGACACGGTGACTAGAGAAGAAGAGACTCATGACACGGTGACTAGAGAAGAAGAGACTCATGACACGGTGACTAGAGAAGAAGAGACTCTCTCATGACACGGTGACTAGAGAAGAAGAGACTCTCTCATGACACGGTGACTGGAGAAGAAGAGACTCTCTCATGACACGGTGACTGGAGAAGAAGAGACCTCTCATGACACGGTGACTAGAGAAGAAGAGACTCTCATGACACGGTGACTAGAGAAGAGACTCATGACACGGTGACTAGAGAAGAAGAGACTCTCATGACACGGTGACTAGAGAAGAAGAGACTCATGACACAGTGACTAGAGAAGAAGAGACTCTCATGACACGGTGACTAGAGAAGAAGAGACTCTCTCGTGACACGGTGACTAGAGAAGAAGAGACTCTCTCGTGACACGGTGACTAGAGAAGAAGAGACTCTCTCGTGACACGGTGACTAGAGAAGAAGAGACTCTCTCGTGACACGGTGACTAGAGAAGAAGAGACTCTCTCGTGACATGGTGACTAGAGAAGAAGAGACTCATGACACGGTGACTAGAGAAGAAGAGACTCTCATGACACAGTGACTAGAGAAGAAGAGACTCATGACACGGTGACTAGAGAAGAAGAGACCCTCTCATGACACGGTGACTAGAGAAGAAGAGCTCACTCATGACACGGTGACTAGAGAAGAAGAGACTCATAACACGGTGACTAGAGAAGAAGAGACTCTCTCATGACACGGTGACTAGAGAAGAAGAGACTCATGACACGGTGACTAGAGAAGAAGAGACTCTCTCATGACACGGTGACTAGAGAAGAAGAGACTCTCATGACACGGTGACTAGAGAAGAAGAGACTCTCATGACACGGTGACTAGAGAAGAAGAGACT
>NW_027004769.1:0-4681 GCF_036934945.1 Oncorhynchus masou masou
CACAGTTACCATAAAAACGAGCTGTTTATCTAAAGAAAATGACATTGCGACCAAAGAGAACAGAGGACATGGACATTGTTTTCATCATGCCAGCTACTTTCTATGATGCTACCTTTTCCAGGGTTAGGACTAACCACCAGAGGACTTGAAAATGAGTCGGAGCTGAGAGGATCACCAAAACTAAAAAGTATTTTTGTTTCAGTGCATTTACTTTAAAATAAATGTATATAGCCTATCAATGTGTTGGCATACTGTGTAATAAAATCGATGATTAAATAAAGGTTAAATGAAAGAAAAAAAATATATATATATATATTGCGTACTAAAAACGTGAATGTGTTTTTGCAGAGCATACAACCATGCCGACAACCATCCATGGAGATCAGTGGACAAAGGGCGACAACTGGCCACACCGAAAAAACTCATGGCTGCCAAGAAAGGCGGTTAGTTTTGCTAGATTTTTTTAATATGTACACGCAGCATTTGTGTGTTGGAGTCACTTTTAATTTAATTGATCTACCATTTCTATCATAGGCCACTGTAATCAATGGGGGCACTAGGCGGGTACCATTCTACTCATCTGATGAAGGTGCACATGGATCAGATTATACTTTGAAGAAAGAAATCGAAAGTCATTAAAGGCAGACCAGCAGAAAGAGAAACATTATCTGAGGGCAGAGATATGGGCGACAGCTGACGCATTGGTCCAGAGCCAGGCGGTATTGGCAGAGAGTCACTAGTCATTGGCAGAGAGGGAGGAAAGAGATGGAGTCACAATCCATGCCAGGCACATTCCTGTGAGCTCTGAACCCACCCCGACAGGCAGAGTCAACATACGTGGCAGGTTCATCAGGTTGTCGGTTCGCCCTGACAGTTCCATTTCTCTTCTGACAACATATCTTGATGAACTGCTCACCAGGCACAGCAAGGGCCGTTCAGTTATGCTGTTCTGCTATTCCAAGGATGTGTAACCAAACAGAGAGACCACGAGTTGACACAGAATACCAATCCGGATGGAATCCTTATAAATGTGGCTTACCAGTGAACCTCCGGGTGTTCCTCATTAGTACTGTGTCTCATCGCTTTCTGTCCATGACTGATACAAACCGGAAAATCATTAAAGACAGAGTTAATGAGTACTTGAGGTCACCGAGAAAGTCTGGACATGGCCTGCTCTCCCTTACGTAAGGAATTAGGTACTTTACTGTGTTTACTACAGTGTGTACTGGAGGCTATGTTTACTTGTCAGACTGCACAGTAGTCTAATAAACAAATACAGGCGGCTTCTATCTTCAAAATGCTTTAAATGCTTTATTATCCAAATGTTTAACCTGTTGAAACTCTAGGGGCCCAATTTCATTTTTGATGAAAAACGCCCCGCTTTAACTTTGAACTCCCCATCCCGGGATCCGGGATCGTGACTAAAGCCTCAGGCTCATTAGCATAACGCAACGTTAACGATTTCTGAAAAATCGCAAATAAAATGAAAATAATGCGTCTGCTCTCAAGCTTAGCTCTTTCTTAACAACACTGTCATCTCAGATTTTCAAAATATGCTTTTGAACCATAGAAATTGACTAATTTGTGTAAGAGTATGCAAAGTTAGCATAGCATTTTGTGTAGCATGTAGCACGCAACATTTTCACAAAAACCAGATAACCAAATAAATAAAATAATTTACCTTTGAAGAGCTTCTGATGTTTTCATGAGGAGACTCTCAGTCACATACCAAATGCGCAGTGTTTCCTGGGAAAGCGTCTGTGTGTAGGAGAAACTGCTCCGTTTTCTACATTGCGTCTGGCTACCGAAACGAACCGAAAATGCAGTCACCTACAACGAAAACTTTTCGGGATTAACTACATAATATCGACCAAAACATGGCAAACGTTGTTTGGAATCAGTCCTCAAGGTGTTTTTTCATATCTCTTCATTGACATGCAGTTCGTGGAAGCTTGCTTTACTCTCTGTATTCCATGGAAAAATACTGGCAGGTGACTTTTGCGCACCAATTTCGCGCAGGACACCGGGCGGACACGTGGTAAATGTGGTCTGTTATGGTCAATCTTCCAATGATCTGCCTACAAATACGTCACAATGCTGCAGACACCTTGGGGAAACGACAGAAAGGGCAGATTCATTCCTCTCGTTCACAGCCATATAAGGAGATCATGGAAAACAGAGCCTCAAAAATCATTGTCATTTCCTGGATGCCATCTCATCTTGGTTTTGCCTGAAGCTCACGTTATAGGGGCACGCACAGAGAAGATCTTTGTATTTCTGGACACGTCAGAGTGTTTTCTTTCGAACGGTAGCAATTATATGCATAGTCGAGCATCTTTTTGTGACAAAATATCTTGTTTAAAACGGGAACGTTTTTCATCCAAAAATGAAATAGCGCTCAGAGCATCAACAGGTTAAACAAGATTTTTTTAACACAGTATGTTGATTATGCATATAATTGTTATATTCGAAAAAAATGACGTGTCCAGAAATACAAAGATATTTTCTATGCGTGCCCTATAACGTGAGCTTCAGGCAAAACCAAGATGAGATGGCATCCAGGAAATGACAAGGATTTTTGAGGCTCTGTTTTCCATGGTCTCCTTATATGGCTGTGAACGCGAGAGGAGTAAGTCTGCCCTTTCTGTCGTTTCCCCAAGGTGTCTGCAGCATTGTGACGTATTTGTAGGCAGATCATTGGAAGATTGACCATAACAGACCACATTTACCACGTGTCCGCCCGGTGTCCTGCGCCGAAATTGGTGCGCAAAAGTCACCTGCCAGTATTTTTCCATACGATACAGAGAGTAAAGCAAGCTTCCACGAACTGCATGTCAATGAAGAGATATGTGAAAAAACACCTTGAGGACTGATTCCAAACAACGTTTGCCATGTTTCGGTCGATATTATGTAGTTAATCCGGAAAAAGTTTTACGTTGTAGGTGACTGCATTTTCGTCTGTTCGGTAGCCAGACGCAATGTAGAAAACGGAACGATTTCTCCTACACACAGACGCTTTCAGGAAACACTGCGCATTTGGTATGTAACTGAGAGTCTCCTCATTGAAAACATCAGAAGCTCTTCAAAGGTAAATGATTTTATTTATTTGGTTATCTGGTTTTTGTGAAAATGTTGCGTGCTACATGTTATTCAAAATGCATTGCTAGCTTTGCATACTCTTACACAAATTAGTCCATTTCTATGGTTCAAAAGCATATTTTGAAAATCTGAGATGACAGTGTTGTTAAGAAAAGGCTAAGCTTGAGAGCAGGCGCATTATTTTCATTTTATTTGCGATTTTCAGAAATCGTTAACGTTGCGTTATGCTAATGAGCCTGAGGCTTTAGTCACGATCCCGGATCCGGGATGGGGAGTTTCAAGAAGTTAAAGTGCGTGTGGGCGACCTCATGAATCTGCAAAAATATTGGAAAAGCATATACTGTACATAACTGCATTTCTTCATCAGCATCTTTAAGCTTTCGTTAATAAAATAATTATAAAAAATACTCTTTCAAAATGCAGATGTTTATTTCCTTATGGATCCATAATGAATTATTATGGGAATAAATATCACCGAATGACAGAAATATTGGAACAAAGTAGGCTAATGAAGACAAGCATGGGGACTGGTCTTGATAAATTAACCTGTTGAAACTCCCCATCCCGGATCCGGGATCGTGACTAAAGCCTCAGGCTCATTAGCATAACACAACGTTAACGATTTCTGAAAATCGCAAATAAAATGAAAATAATGCGCCTGCTCTCAAGCTTAGCCTTTTCTTAACAACACTGTCATCTCAGATTTTCAAAATATGCTTTTGAACCAAAGCAATTGACTAATTTGTGTAAGAGTATGCTAAGCTAGCTTAGCATTTTGAGTAGCATTCAGCACGCAACATTTTCACAAAAACCAGATAACCAAATAAATAAAATAATTTACCTTTGAAGAGCTTCGGATGTTTTCAATGAGGAGACTCTCAGTTACATACCAAATGCGCAGTTTTTCCTGAAAGCGTCTGTGTGTAGGAGAAATCGCTCCGTTTTGTACATCACATTTGGCTACCGAAACGAACCGAAAATTCAGTCACCTACAACGTCAAACTTTTTCCGAATTAACGCCATAATATCGACCGAAACATGGCAAACGTTGTTTGGAATCAATCCTCAAGGTGTTTTTTCACATATCTCTTCATTGATATATCGTTCGTGGAAGCCTGCATTCTCCTCTGAATTCTGTGGAAAAATACTTGCAGCTGACTTTTGCGCACCAATTTCGGCGCAGGACACCGGGCGGACACCTGGTAAATGTGGTCTCTTATGGTCAATCTTCCAATGATATGCCTACAAATACGTCACAATGCTGCAGACACCTTGGGGAAAGCGACAGAAAGGGCAGACTTACTCCTCTCGCATTCACAGCCATATAAGGAGACAATGGAAAACAGAGCCTCAAAAATCCTGCTCATTTCCTGGATGCCGTCTCATCTTGGTTTTGCCTGAAGCTCACGTTCTAGGGCACGCACAGAAAATATCTTTGCAGTTCTGGACATGTCAGAGTGTTTTCTTTTGAAAGCTATCAATTATATGCATAGTCGAGCATCTTTTTGTGACAAAATATCTTGTTTAAAACGGGAACGTTTTTCATCCAAAAATGAAATTGCGCCCCTAGAGTTTCAACAGG
>NW_027004770.1:0-4681 GCF_036934945.1 Oncorhynchus masou masou
CACTACTATATAATAGCCTCCCCTACTATATAATAACAGCCTCCCCACTGCTATATAATAACAGCCTCCCACTACTATATAATAACAGCCTCCCTACTACTACTATATAATAACAGCCTCCACTATTATATAATAACAGCCTCCCCCCCCACTACTATATAATAACATTTCCACTATTATATAATAACAGCCTCCCCCACTACTATATATTAACAGCCTCCTACTATATAATAACAGCCTCCCTACTATATAATAAACAGCCTCCCCACTGCTATATATAATAACAGCCTCCCCACTATACTATATAACAACAGCCTCCCTACTACTATATAATAACAGCCTCCCCACTACTATATAATAACAGCCTCCCACTACTATATAATAACAGCCTCCCCACTACTATATAATAACAGCCTCCCCACTACTACTATATAATAACAGCCTCCTACTACTATATAATAACAGCCTCCCTACTACTATATAATAACAGCCTCCCCACTACTATATAATAACAGCCTCCCCACTACTATATAACAGCCTCCCACTACTATATAATAACAGCCTCCCCCCCACTATATAATATAATAACAGCCTCCTACTACCCAGCCTCCAACTACTATATAATAACAGCCTCCCTACTACTATATAATAACAGCCTCCCACTACTATATAATAACAGCCTCCTAACAGCCTTAACTACTGTAATAGCCTCACCCACTACTATATAATAACAGCCTCCCACTACTATATAATAACAGCCTCCCACTACTATATAATAACAGCCTCCCCCACTACCTACTACTACTATATAATAACAGCCCTACACTACTATATAATAACAGCCTCCCTACTACTATATAATAACAGCCTCCCCACTACTACTATATAATAACAGCCTCCCCACTACTATATAATAACAGCCTCCCTACTACTATATAATAACAGCCTCCCCACTACTATATAATAACAGCCTCCCCACTACTATATAATAACAGCCTCCCCTACTACTATATAATAACAGCCTCCCCTACTACTATATAATAACAGCCTCCCCTACTACTATATAATAACAGCCTCCCTACTACTATATAATAACAGCCTCCCCACTACTATATAATAACAGCCTCCCACTACTACTATATAATAACAGCCTCCCCACTACTATATAATAACAGCCTCCCCACTACTACTATATAATAACAGCCTCCCTACTACTATATAATAACAGCCTCCTACTACTACTATATAACAACAGCCTCCCTAATAATATATAATAACAGCCTCCCTAATAATATATAATAACAGCCTCCCTAATAATATATAATAACAGCCTCCCCACTACTATATAACAACAGCCTCCCTAATAATATATAATAACAGCCTCCCACTACTAATATATAATAACAGCCTGTTGTTGAGCTGAGTATCGACCCTCCATTAACACCCCCCGGGGTGTGTGGAGATGGTTTGTCTCAGTGTGTTTTCTCTGGCACCACCGGAGCAAACCAAACACATTTAACGGGGGAGCCCAGCAATCACTTTCCCTCCCACTGCTCTCTGCTGATGCAGTTGGATTTGTTGGTGTGTGTTGATCTTGTATTGATCAGGTTTAGTGGAGTAGAACTAATACTAAGCACAGGGGAGTAGGACTGGTTAAAGAGATGGAGGGAAGAGAGGAGAGAGAGAAGAACAGGAGTAGGACTGGTTAAAGAGATGGAGGGAAGAGAGGAGAGAGAGAACAGGAGGAGGACTGGTTAAAGAGATGGAGGAAGAGAGAGAGAGAAGAGGAGTAGGACTAGTTAAAGAGATGGAGGAAGAGGAGGAGAGAAGAGGAGTAGGACTGGTTAAAGAGATGGAGGGGAAGAGAGGAGAGAGAGAACAGGAGGAGGACTGGTTAAAGAGATGGAGGAAGAGAGGAGAGAGAGAAGAGGAGTAGGACTGGTTAAAGAGATGGAGGGAAGAGAGGAGAGAGAGAACAGGAGTAGGACTGGTTAAAGAGATGGAGGGAAGAGAGGAGAGAGAGAAGAGGAGGAGGAGACTAGGACTGGTTAAAGAGATGGAGGGAAGAGAGGAGAGAGAGAGAGAACAGGAGTAGGACTGGTTAAAGAGATGGAGGGAAGAGAGGAGAGAGAGAAGAGGAGGAGTAGGACTGGTTAAAGAGATGGAGGGAGAGATGAGAAGAGGAGTAGGACTGGTTAGAGAGATGGAGGGGAAGAGAGGAGAGAGGAGTAGGACTGGTTAAAGAGATGGAGGGAAGAGAGGAGGAGAGAAGAGGAGGAGTAGGACTGAGTTAAAGAGATGGAGGGAAGAGAGGAGAGAGAGAACAGAAGTAGGACTGGTTAAAGAGATGGGGGAAGAGAGGAGAGAGAGAGAGAACAGGAGTAGGACTGGTTAAAGAGATGGAGGAAGAGAGGAGGAGAGAAGAGGAGGAGTAGGATTTGGATTAAAGAGATGGTGTCCTGTGTGGCTCAGTCGGTAGAGCATGGCGGCACGCGCCAGCGTCGTGGGACCGAGTCCCGCTGGAATCACCCGTATGTAAAAAGTAGTGGCCCCAGCCGACTTGTAAGTTGCTGGACAAAAGCGTCTATAAATGGGATATATTATATTATTATATTATTATTATTATATATATGGAGGGAAAGAGGAGAGAGAGAACAGGGTAGGACTGGTTAAAGAGATGGAGGGAAGAGAGGAGAGAGAAGAGGGAGTAGGACTGGTTAAAGAGATGGAGGGAAGAGAGGGAGAGAGAGAGAAGAACAGGAGTAGTGGACTGGTTAAAGAGATGGAGGGGAAGAGAGGAGAGAGAGAAGCGGAGGAGTAGGACTGGTTAAAGAGAGTGGAGGGAAGAGAGGAGAGAGAGAGGAGGAGTAGGACTGGTTAAAGAGATGGAGGGAAGAGAGGAGAGAGAGAAGGGAGGGGAGTAGGACTGGTTAAAGAGATGGGTGTCCTGTGTGGCTCAGTCGGTGAGCATGGCGCTTGCAACGCAAGCGTCGTGGGTTCGGTCCCGCTGGGATACCCATGTAAAAGTAGTGGCCCCAGCCGACTTGTAAGTCGCTTTGGACAAAAGAG
This sequence comes from Oncorhynchus masou masou, assembly GCF_036934945.1. Lineage (NCBI taxonomy): Eukaryota > Metazoa > Chordata > Actinopteri > Salmoniformes > Salmonidae > Oncorhynchus > Oncorhynchus masou. Next base: position 3,070 of record NW_027004770.1, read on the forward strand.
TCTGCTAAATGGGATATATTATTATATTATTATATTATTATTATTATATATATGGAGGGAAGAGAGGAGAGAGAGAACAGGAGTAGGACTGGTTAAAGAGATGGAGGGAAGAGAGGAGAGAGAGAAGAGGAGGAGTAGTAGGACTGGTTAAAGAGATAGAGGGAAGAGAGGAGAGAGAAGAGGAGGGGGAAGAGGAGGAAAGGTAAAGAAAGGAGAAGAGAGGAATGAGGAGAGGGACAGTTGAGTCTGGTGTCGGTGTTAGCAGGAAGCCAGTGCGGCGAGAGGACATGACGGAACACGGCCTTCCCCTGCCTGCCCCCTCCTCCTCCCTCTCCCTCCTCCCTCGTTCTCCTCTGAGTGCTCTCACCAGGACTCCTGAGAGCAGCTCAGCTCAAGCCCTGACACGTGTGGGGAGAGAGAGAGAGAGAGAGAGAGAGGGAGCACCGAGGAGGAGGGGGGCAAACGGAGATGGAGAGAGGAAGGAGATAATAAGGAGTGGGAAGGGGAGGGAGGGAAGAGAGAGAGAGAGAGGGAGGGAGGGAGGGAGAGAGAGGGAGGGAGAGGGGAAGGTAATATCCAGCTCTTGTAGATAAGGAGAGTAGGGGGGAGGGGAGAGAAGCAGAGCGATGGGGTGATCTCTTTCTCTCAGTCTGCCTTTTTTTTACACCTCACTCTCTAGTGAAGGTGGCGTGTGTGTGTGTGTGTGTGTGTGTGTGTGCGCGCGCGTGTGTGTGGATGTGTCTTCCGGCTCTGGATGAGGGCAGGAGGAGGGATAACAAAGAGAGGGACGAAGAGGGAAGAGAGGAGAGACTGATGGGTGAAATAGACCTCACCACAGAGAGAAAGAGGAAGAGGGGCAGGAAGGGGGCTGGTGTGTGCCTGTGGGTGTTTAGAGTGACCGTGTATGTGTCTGTTTGTTTGCAGTGTGTGTGTGTGTGGTGGGGGGGGGGGGGGGGGGGGGTGACTCACAGGGCTATTAGCACTAGCAGTGGCAGCAGTGCCGCCTGCAGTCACCATGTGGGGTTCACACACACAAGCACACACACGCGCACCTCGCTCTCATTTAATTGGATGACACCAGCTCTCCAGAGATCTCCACACCTGTCAATCTCATTTCCACCAATCATTATTCAGATCACAGCCTAAGAGACCCGCCCACACACATTTATCTTGCTTCGCCCAGCCCAACCCAAAACACACACACACACCATATCTCTCTCTAACCCCCACCAAGCCGCTTCCACGGCGACAGCCTGCCAGCCAGGCACCACCGCCACGGTAACCGTGCCGCCGACGGAGCATAAATTAGCGTCATGGTGATATGCAAAGCGAGGGAGCCCGACGACAATTAAAGCTTGACTAACGAGCTTTTGAAGAGCCAGGCTGAAGTCTCTCTAAACAGCTGCTAACAGGATTAGCTTACACACACACACACGTACACACACACACACACATCACACATACGGAGAGGGTCTAACCCAGCCACCTGTGAGCCAACACACACATCAGCGTCTACCCAGGGATACACACAGTGGCGCTGTGGGGGATAAACAGTGGTATCATTACCCCTCCTGCAACACACACACACACACACACACACACACACACACAC
>NW_027004771.1:0-4681 GCF_036934945.1 Oncorhynchus masou masou
TGCCTTCTGTGCCATTATAGAGGCAATGTAATGTAGAACATGCCTTATACTTTATAGCGGCAATGTAATGCAGAAGGGCCTCGCCATGAGGCAATGTAATGTAGAACATGCCTTATAGCCTTTATAGAGGCAATGTAATGTAGAACATGCCTTATAGCCTTTATAGAGGCAATGTATGTAGAATATGCCATAGCCTTTATAGAGGCAATGTAATGTAGAAGGGGCCTTCTAGCCATTATAGAAGCAATGTAATGTAATGTGATGTAGAAGAGGCCTTATAGCCTTTATAGAGGCAATGTAATGTAGAACATGCCTTATAGCCTTTATAGAGGCAATGTAATGTAGAAGGGGCCTTCTAGCCATTATAGAAGCAATGTAATGTAATGTGATGTAGAAGAGGCCTTATAGCCTTTATAGAGGCAATGTAATGTAGAACATGCCTTATAGCCTTTATAGAGGCAATGTAATGTAGAACATGCCTTATAGCCTTTATAGAGGCAATGTAATGTAGAACATGCCTTATAGCCTTTATAGAGGCAATGTAATGTAGAACATGCCTTATAGCCTTTATAGAGGCAATGTAATGTAGAACATGCCTTATAGCCTTTATAGAGGCAATGTAATGTAGAACATGCCTTATAGCCTTTATAGAGGCAATGTAATGTAGAACATGCCTTATAGCCTTTATAGAGGCAATGTAATGTAGAACATGCCTTATAGCCTTTATAGAGGCAATGTAATGTAGAACATGCCTTATAGCCTTTATAGAGGCAATGTAATGTAGAAGGGGCCTTATAGCCTTTATAGAGGCAATGTAATGTAATGTAGAAGAGGCCTTCTAGCCATTATAGAAGCAATGTAATGTAGAACATGCCTTATAGCCTTTATAGAGGCAATGTAATGTAGAACATGCCTTATAGCCTTTATAGAGGCAATGTAATGTAGAACATGCCTTATAGCCTTTATTTGTAAGTCGCTCTGGATAAGAGCGTCTGCTAAATGACTCAAATGTAATGTAAATGTAATGTAGAAGAGGCCTTCTAGCCATTATAGAAGCAATGTAATGTAGAACATGCCTTATAGCCATTATAGAGGCAATGTAATGTAGAAGAGGGCTTATAGCCATTATAGGGGCAATGCAATGTAGAAGGGGCCTTCTAGCCATTATAGAGGCAATGTAATGTAATGTAGAACATGCCTTATAGCCTTTATAGAGGCAATGTAATGTAGAAGGGGCCTTCTAGCCATTATAGAAGCAATGTAATGTAGAACAGGCCTTCTAGCCATTATAGAAGCAATGTAATGTAGAAGGGGCCTTATAGCCATTATAGAGGCAATGTAATGTAGAAGAGGCCTTATAGCCATTATAGAGGCAATGTAATGTAGAAGAGGCCTTCTAGCCATTATAGAAGCAATGTAATGTAGAACAGGCCTTCTAGCCATTATAGAAGCAATGTAATGTAGAAGGGGCCTTCTAGCCATTATAGAGGCAATGTAATGTAATGTAGAACATGCCTTATAGCCTTTATAGAGGCAATGTAATGTAGAAGGGGCCTTCTAGCCATTATAGAAGCAATGTAATGTAGAACAGGCCTTCTAGCCATTATAGAAGCAATGTAATGTAGAAGGGGCCTTATAGCCATTATAGAGGCAATGTAATGTAGAAGAGGCCTTATAGCCATTATAGAGGCAATGTAATGTAGAAGAGGCCTTCTAGCCATTATAGAAGCAATGTAATGTAGAACAGGCCTTCTAGCCATTATAGAAGCACTGTAATGGATAGTTTTATCATGTTAGAGGTGCAAGACTCTCACCTTTTATGGTGAAATGTAGTGAGGACTGTTTTGTTTGTGTTGTGAATGGGATTATAAACATGCTGCATAACTGACCTTAGATCCTGTCGTGTGTTTCAAATGGCACCGTGCTTTGAACCAGAGCCCACAAGGGGGACTCGCCCTGCAGTGGATCCCATGACCTGTCATCTTTGAACCAGAGCCCACAGGGGGACTCGCCCTACAGTGGATCCCAACCTGTCATCTTTGAACCAGAGCCCACAGGGGGACTCACCTTGTAGTGGATCCCAACCTGTCATCTTTGAACCAGAGCCCACAGGGGGACTAGCCCTGTAGTGGATCCCATGACCTGTCATCTTTGAACCAGAGCCCACAAGGGGGACTAGCCCTGTAGTGGATCCCAACCTGTCCTCTTTGAACCAGAGCCCACAAGGGGGACTAGCCCTGTAGTGGATCCCAACCTGTCAACTTTGAACCGGAGCCCACATGGGGACTAGCCCTGTAGTGGATCCCAACCTGTCATCTTTGAACCAGAGCCCACAGGGGGACTAGCCCTGTAGTGGATCCCAACCTGTCATCTTTGAACCAGAGCCCACAGGGGGACTTGCCCTGTAGTGGATCCCAACCTGTCATCTTTGAACCAGAGCCCACAGGGGGACTAGCCCTGCAGTGGATCCCATGAACTGTTATCTCAGATGGAAACAACAAAGATTTTATTCTTTAATGTTACAACTGTACCTGAACTGTTCACTACAATGCTTATGCATGGGTGTTAAAGTAATACCACATGATTTGACGCATTACGCCCCGTTATACTGAATGACCCGTTATACTGAATGACCCGTTATACTGAATGCCCCGTTATACTGAATGCCCCGTTATACTGAATGCCCCGTTATACTTGATTTGGAATATGTTAATGTCAAGGTACAACCATCTATTTTCAAGTTGACATACTAGTGTCACTCGTTCAGACTTAAACGGGATTCAAAATAATATGCCAGTTGCCTAAAAACAGATCTGGGTCCAGTTTAGAAAGCCCTTTTTGATTCCAGATATAACCCCCTGGAAAGGGTTCTTAGGCTGTTCCCATAGTAGAAAGCCCTTTTTGATTCCAGATATAACCCTCTGGAAAGGGTTCTTAGGCTGTTCCCATAGTAGAAAGCCCTTTTTGATTCCAGATATAACCCCCTGGAAAGGGTTCTTAGGCTGTTCCCATAGTAGAAAGCCTGTTTGATTCCAGATATAACCCTCTGGAAAGGGTTCTTAGGCTGTTCCCATAGTAGAAAGCCCTTTTTGATTCCAGATATAACCCCCTGGAAAGGGTTCTTAGGCTGTTCCCATAGTAGAAAGCCCTTTTTGATTCCAGATATAACCCCTTGGAAAGGGTTCTTAGGCTGTTCCCATAGTAGAAAGCCCTTTTTGATTCCAGATATAACCCTCTGGAAAGGGTTCTTAGGCTGTTCCCATAGTAGAAAGCCCTTTTTGATTCCAGATATAACCCCCTGGAAAGGGTTCAACCTGGAATCAAATAGGATGTTAGTGACTTTGGTTTAAAGCTGCTGAAAAGACTACCTGGTGTACCCGTCCGCTGTTGATTTTCGTGGGATTGTTTGCCTGTCTGGTTGTCTTTTTCGTGGTGTGTTCCACTGTGATACGTCTCGTCCTGATTTGGTCCTGTGTTCCTCTAGGTAAAGGCAGCTCCAGTATTTCCTCCGACCTGAGTTCAAGTACGGATCAGACGTCAACCAAAGCTCCCAAGAATGCAGCTACCAGCGAAGGTAGGGCATCTGGACCTCGTTAGGCCAAATCTGTTTACATGTTGTCTTTTTTCTCCCTCTCTTTTTCCTGCACTGTTGACTATTTTTGGACAAAACCAAGTTTTTTTTTTGAGAGATACTTTGTTGGAAAACAAACTGCCATCACTGCTGTTGTGAGCTGTTCTCTTTTTCTGGTTTGTTAACAGTAAATTCTGGCCCTGCGGAGTTAGAATACTGACTCCAACTCTGTTGTTAACAGTAGAGTCTGGCCCTGCGGAGTTAGAATACTGACTCCAACTCTGTTGTTAACAGTAGAGTCTGGCCCTGCGGAGGGTGAATACTGACTCCATCTCTGTTGTTAACAGTAGAGTCTGGCCCTGCGGAGTTAGAATACTGACTCCATCTCTGTTGTTAACAGTAGAGTCTGGCCCTGCGGAGGGTGGATCACTGGCTCCAACTCTGTTGTTAACAGTAGAGTCTGGCCCTGCGGAGGGTGAATACTGACTCCAACTCTGTTGTTAACAGTAAATTCTGGCCCTGCGGAGTTAGAATACTGACTCCATCTCTGTTGTTAACAGTAGAGTCTGGCCCTGCGGAGTTAGAATACTGACTCCATCTCTGTTGTTAACAGTAGAGTCTGGCCCTGCGGAGGGTGAATACTGACTCCAACTCTGTTGTTAACAGTAGAGTCTGGCCCTGCGGAGGGTGAATACTGACTCCAACTCTGTTGTTAACAGTAAATTCTGGCCCTGCGGAGGGTGAATACTGACTCCATCTCTGTTGTTAACAGTAGAGTCTGGCCCTGCGGAGTTAGAATACTGACTCCAACTCTGTTGTTAACAGTAGAGTCTGGCCCTGCGGAGTTAGAATACTGACTCCAACTCTGTTGTTAACAGTAGAGTCTGGCCCTGTGGAGTTAGAATACTGACTCCAACTCTGTTGTTAACAGTAGAGTCTGGCCCTGTGGAGTTAGAATACTGACTCCAACTCTGTTGTTAACAGTAGAGTCTGGCCCTGCGGAGGGTGAATACTGACTCCAACTCTGTTGTTAACAGTAGAGTCTGGCCCTGCGGAGTTAGAATACTGACTCCAACTCTGTTGTTAACAGTAGAGTCTGGCCCTGCGGAG
>NW_027004772.1:0-4680 GCF_036934945.1 Oncorhynchus masou masou
TCTCCCGTCTCTCGCGCTCTAGTTATCTCTCGCTGTCTCTCGCTAGGTTATCTCTCCATGTCTCTCTCTCTAGTTATCTCTCCCTGTCCTCTCTCTAGTTATCTCTCCACTGTCTCTCTCTCTCTAGTTATCTCTCCCTGCTCTCTCTCTCTCTAGTTATCTCTCCCTGTCTCTCTCTCTCTCTTAGTTATCTCTCCCTGCTCTCTCTCTCTAGTTATCTCTCCCTGTCTCTCTCTCTAGTTATCGCTCCCCGTCCCTCTCTCTCTCTAGTTATCTCTCCCTGTCTGCTCTCTCTCTAGTTATCTCTCCGTCTCTCTCTCTCTTACTTATCCCGTTCTCTCTACTTATCTCTCCCTGTCTCTCTCTCTAGTTATCTCTCCTGTCTCTCTCTCCTCTAGTTATCTCTCCCTGCTCTCTCTAGTTATCCTCCCGTCTCTCTCTCTAGTTATCTCTCCCTGTCTCTCTCTCTCTAGTTATCTCTCCTGTCTCTCTCTCTCTAGTTATCTCTCCCTGTCTCTCTCTCTCCTAGTTATCCCTCCCTGTCTCTCTCTCTACTTATCTCTCCTGTCTCTCTCTCTCTCTCTAGTTATCTCTCCCTGTCTCTCTCTCTCTAGTTATCTCTCCCTGTCTCTCTCTCTCTAGTTATCTCTCCCTGTCTCTCTCTCTAGTTATCTCTCCCTGTCTCCCTCTCTAGTTATCTCTCCCTGCTCTCTCTCTCTCTAGTTATCTCTCCCTGTCTCTCTCTCTCTAGTTATCTCTCCCTGTCTCTCTCTCTAGTTATCTCTCCCTGTCTCTCTCTCTCTAGTTATCTCTCCCTGTCTCTCTCTCTCTAGTTATCTCTCCCTGTCTCTCTCTCTCTAGTTATCTCTCCCTGTCTCTCTCTCTCTAGTTATCTCTCCCTGTCTCTCTCTCTCTACTTATCTCTCCCTGTCTCTCTCTCTAGTTATCTCTCCCTGTCTCTCTCTCTAGTTATCTCTCCCTGTCTCTCTCTCTCTAGTTATCTCTCCCTGTCTCTCTCTCTCTAGTTATCTCTCCCTGTCTCTCTCTCTCTAGTTATCTCTCCCTGTCTCTCTCTCTCTAGTTATCTCTCCCTGTCTCTCTCTCTAGTTATCTCTCCCTGTCTCGCTCTCTCTAGTTATCTCTCCCTGTCTCTCTCTCTCTAGTTATCTCTCCCTGTCTCTCTCTCTCTAGTTATCTCTCCCTGTCTCTCTCTCTCTAGTTATCTCTCCCTGTCTCTCTCTCTAGTTATCTCTCCCTGTCTCTCTCTCTCTAGTTATCTCTCCCTGTCTCTCTCTCTCTAGTTATCTCTCCCTGTCTCTCTCTCTCTAGTTATCTCTCCCTGCTCTCTCTCTCTTCTAGTTATCTCTCCCTGTCTCTCTCTCTAGTTATCTCTCCCTGTCTCTCTCTCTCTAGTTATCTCTCCCTGTCTCTCTCTCTCTAGTTATCTCTCCCTGTCTCTCTCTCTAGTTATCTCTCCCTGTCTCTCTCTCTCTAGTTATCTCCCTGTCTCTCTGTTCTTTCTCTTCTCTCCCCCTCCTGGTTATCTCTCCCTCTCTCTCTCTCTCTCTCTAGTTATCTCTCCCTGTCTCTCTCTCTCTTACTTATCTCTCTCCCTATCTCTCTCTCTAGTTATCTCTCCTGTCTCTCTCTCTCTAGTTATCCCTCCCCGTCTCTCTCTCTCTAGTTATCTCTCCCTGTCTCTCTCTCTCTAGTTCTCTCCCTGTCTCTCTCTCTCTAGTTATCTCTCCCTCTCTCTCTCTCTCTAGTTATCTCTCCCTGTCTCTCTCTCTCTAGATATCTCTCCCTGTCTCTCTCTCTCTTACTTATCTCTCTGTCTCTCTCCCTCTCTAGTTATCACTCCCCGTCTCTCTCTCTCTCTAGTTATCTCTCCCTGTCTCTCTCTTGCTAGTTATCTCTCCCTTTCTCTCTCTCCCTCTTTAATTATCTCTCCGTCTCGCTCTCTCTCTAGTTATCTCTCCCTGTCTCTTCTCTCTAGTTATCTCTAGTTATCCCTCTCCTATCTCTCTCTCTCTCTCTAGTTATCTCTCCCTGTCTCTCTCTCTCTCTCTAGTTATCTCTCCCTGTCTCTCTCTCTCTTAGTTATCTCTCCCTATCTCTCTCTCTAGTTATCTCTCCATGTCCCTCTCTCTAGTTATCTCTCTCTCCCTGTCTCTCTCTCTCTAGTTATCTCTCCCTGTCTCTCTCTCTCTAGTTATCTCCTGTCTCTCTCTCTAGTTATCTCTCCCTGTCTCGCTCTCTAGTTATCTCTCCCCGTCTCTCTCTCTCTAGTTATCTCTCCCTGTCTCTCTATCTCTAGTTATCTCTCCCTGTCTCTCTCTCTAGTTATCTCTCTCTCTGTCTGTCTCTCTCTCTCTAGTTATCTCTCCCTGTCTCTCTCTCTCTAGATATCTCTCCCTGTCTCTCTCTCTCTTAGTTATCTCTCCCTGTCTCTCTCTCTCTCTAGTTATCACTCCCTGTCTCTCTCTCTTACTTATCTCTCCCTGTCTCTCTCTTGCTAGTTATCTCTCCCTGTCTCTCTCTCTCTTTAGTTATCTCCCTGTCTCTCTCTCTCTAGTTATCTCTCCTGTCTCTCTCTCTCTAGTTATCCCTCCTGTCTCTCTCTCTCTAGTTATCTCTCCTGTCTCTCTCTCTAGTTATCTCCCTGTCTCTCTCTCTAGTTATCCCTCCCCGTCTCTCTCTCTAGTCTCTCTCTCTCTAGTTATCTCTCCCTGTCTCTCTCTCTTACTTATTTCTCCCTGTCTCTCTCTCTCTAGTTATCTCTCCCAGTCTCTCTCTCTCTAGTTATGTCTCTCCCTGTCTCTCTCTTTCTAATTTTATCTCTCCCTGTATCTCTCTCTCTCTAGTTATCTCTCCCTGTCTCTCTCTCTCGCTAGTTATCTCTCCCTGTCTCTCTCTCTCTCTAGTTATCTCTCCTTGTCTCTCTCTCTCTAGTTATCTCTCCCTGTCTCTCTCTCTCTAGTTATCTCTCCCTGTCTCTCTCTCTAGTTATCTCTCCCTGTCTCTCTCTCTCTAGTTATCTCTCCCTGTCTCTCTCTCTTACTTATTTCTCCCTATCTCTCTCTCTAGTTATCTCTCCCTGTCTCTCTCTCTCTAGTTATCTCTCCCTGTCTCTCTCTCTCTAGTTTATCTCTCTCCCTAGTTATCTCTCCCTGTCTCTCTCTCTCTAGTTATCTCTCCCTGTCTCTCTCTCTAGTTATCTCTCCCCTTTCTAGTTATCTCTCCCTGTCTCTCTTTCTCTAATTATCTCTCCTGTCTCTCTCTCTAGTTATCTCTCCCTGTCTCTCTCTCTAGTTATCTCTCCCTGTCTCTCTCTCTCTAGTTATCTCTCCCTGTCTCTCTCTCTCTAGTTATCTCTGTCTCTCTCTCTCTCCCTCTGCTGCTGCATTTTTTCTCTTCAACTATAATAGCATTTTTTATAACTGTAAGGTGTGTGTGCATATGTGTGTGCCTGTGTGTGTCTGTGTGTCATACCTTTGCCTCTGTACGGTAATTGACAGCAGGTCTCACCATGCCAAGTTCATCTGGGTGTATTAATATTCTGGAACATCAGCTCGTTGGTTACCGTGACGTCAGCATCTCTGTGGAAACAAATTGGGTTCAGGGTCTGACAGACACTCAATCTGGACTTCACATCAACCATGGTGGGAGAATGTTTGGAATCAAAGCATTATGATCTAGAAGAAAAAGAAACGCACACCTATTAAGACGAGGTGCTGGCTAGCGGAGTAGAAACTTGAAAATAAAAATAAAGAGCCGCACACTCTTGGAGCTCAGATGCAAAAATTTAATACCAACGTTTCGACAGCCAAGCTGTCTTCATCAGGGTATAATCACAAACACTGCGGGATGACTCGTTTATATAGTGTCAAAGGACACAGGTGTCTGTAATCATGGCCAGGAGTGGCCTAATATCATTGGTTAATAATCAAATATTAAAATGTCATACAAAGAACAGCATACAAACAAATGGATAGCATACGATCATAGATTAATTTGACTATACAAGTTTACACACAATTACAATGGCAAAGTCACAATAATCACAAGAATGGCTTCAGATCAAAGTCTACGTTGAGACCGAAGGGCGCAAGGGTCTTTAAATTAAAGATCCAGGCAGCCTCTCGTTTTAACAATAAATTATCAAGGTCACCCCCTCTCCTAGGGAGGGTGACATGTTCGATGCCAATATAACGCAGAGACGAAATCGAGTGGCCTGCCTCCAAGAAGTGGGCCGCAACTGGATAAGTCAAGTTTTTACACCTAATGGTGCTACGGTGCTCTGAGATACGTACTTTTAATTTGTGCTTTGTTTTACCTACATCATTTTTACCACAAGGACAAGTTATAAGATAAATAACTGCCTTAGTGGAGCACGTAATAACACCTTTTATTGGGATCAATTTCTCTGTTTGTGGGTGTTTGAAGGATCTACATTTATAAGTGCCATTGCATTGAGCACAGCCATTACATTTGTAATTTCCATCCAGTAGGGGCGCAAATATACGTTGTTCAGGAATATCTTGGGGTGGAAAATCAGAGTGTACCAATTGGTCTCTGAGATTTCTGCCCCGCGAGAATACGACCAAGGGAAGGTCCGAAAACACATTACCAAGACTATCATCGGATTTTAGGATGTGCCAATGTTTGTGAACAATCCCC
>NW_027004773.1:0-4680 GCF_036934945.1 Oncorhynchus masou masou
GGGGTTAGATTTAGGGTTAGAGTTAGGGTTAACATTAGGTTTAGAGGTTAGGGGTTAGATTTAGGGTTAGTATTAGGGTTATAATTGGGTTTAGCGGTTAGGGTTAGATTTAGGGTTAGAATTAGGTTTAGGGTTTAGATTTAGGGTTAGAATTAGGTTTAGAGGTTATGGGTTAGATTTAGGGTTAGAATTAGGTTTAGAGGTTAGGGGTTAGATTTAGGGTTAGAATTAAGTTTATAGGTTAGGGGTTAGATTTAGGGTTAGAATTAAATTTAGAGGCTAGGGCTTAGATTTAGGGTTAGAATTAGGTTGAGAGGTTAGGGGTTAGAATTAGGGTTAGAATTAGGTTTAGAAGTTGGGGTTAGATTTAGGGTTAGAATTCAGGTTTCGATGTTAGGGTTAGATTTAGGGTTATAATAGGGTTTGGGGTCAGATTTAGGGTTAGATTTAGGGTTAGAATTAGGTTTTAGAGATTAGGGGTTAGATTTAGGATCTAGAATTAGGTTTAGAGTGTTAGGGGTGTGGGTGTGTGTGTGTGTGTGTGTGTGTGTGTGTGTGTGTGTGTGTGTGTGTGTGTGTGTGTGTGTGTGTGTGTGTGTGTGTGTGTGTGTGTGTGTGTGTGTGTGTGTGTGTGTGTGTGTGTGTGTGTGTGTGTGTGTGTGTGTGTGTGTGTGTGTGTGTGTGTGTGTGTGTGTGTGTGTGTGTGTGTGTGTGCTTATGTATGTCTGTGTGTGGTCTAACTTTACTATCCTTTTGAGTTCCAAAGGTCCTCACCAGGATATTATGAAATAGAAAAGGGAAGAGGCTATTTTAGGCTTAGGGGTTAGATTTAGGGTTATCGTTACAATTAGAGTTAGAATTAGGGGTAGAGGTTAGGGGTGAGATTTAGGGTTAGAATAAGGTTTTAGGCGTTAGGGGGTTAGATTTAGGGTTAGAATTAGGTGTTAGAGGTTAGGGATTAGAGGTTAGGGGTTAAATTAGGGTTAGAATTAGGTTTTAGAGGTTAGGGGTTAGATTTAGGGTTATGGTTACAATTAGAGTTAGAGTTAGGGGTAGAGGTTTGGTGGTTAGATTTAGGGTTAGAAATTAAGTTTAGAGCTTTGATGTTAGATTTAGGGTTAGCATTTAGAGGTTTAGAGGTTAGGGGTTAGATTTAGGGTTAGAATTAGGGTTAGAATTGGGTTTAGAGGTTAGGGGTTAGATTTAGGGTTAGAATTAGGTGTTAGAATTGGGTTTAGAGGTTTGAGGGTTAGATTTAGGGTTAGATTTAGGGTTAGCATTAGGTTTAGAGGTTGGTGGTTAGATTTAGGGTTAGTATTAGGGTTAGAATTGGGTTTAGAGGTTAGGGGTTAGATTTAGGGTTAGAATTAGGTTTAGAGGTTAGGGGTTAGATTTAGGTTTAGAATTAGGGTTAGAATTAGGTTTAGAGGTTAGGGGGTTAGATTAAGGGTTAGAATAAGGTTTAGGGTTAGGGTTAGATTTAGGGTTAGAATTTGATTTAGAGATTAGAGGTTAGATAGGGGTTAAATTTAGGGTTAGAATTAGGGTTAGAATTAGGTTTAGAGGTTAGAGAGTTAGGGGTTAGATTTAGGGTTACGGTTACAATTCGAGTTAGAGTTAGGGGTAGAGGTTAGTGGTTAGATTTAGGGTTAGAATTAAGTTTAGAGCTTTGATGTTAGATTTAGGGTTAGCATTAGGTTTAGAGGTTAGGGGTTGGATTTAGGTTTAGAATTAGGGTTAGAATTAGGTTTAGAGGTTAGGGGTTAGATTTAGGGTTAGAATTTGGGTTAGAATTGGGTTTAGAGGTTAGGGGTAAGATTTAGGGTTAGTATTAGGGTTAGAATTGGGTTTAGAGGTTAGGGGTTAGAATTAGGGTTAGAATTAGGTTTAGAGGTTAGGGGTTAGATTTAGGGTTAGAATAAGGTTTAGGGGTTTGGGGTTAGATTTAGGATTAGATTTAGATTTAGAGGTTAGGGGTTAGATTTAGGGTTAGATTTAGGGTTAGAATTAGGTTTAGAGGTTAGGGGTTAGATTTAGGGTTAGAATTAAATTTAGAGACTAGGGCTTAGATTTAGGGTTAGAATTAGGTTGAGAGGTTATGGGTTAGAATTAGGGTTAGAATTAGGTTTAGAAGTTAGGGGTTAGATTTAGGGTTAGAATTAGGTTTAGATGTTAGGGGTTAGATTTAGGGTTAGAATAGGGTTTAGGGGTCAGATTTAGGGTTAGATTTAGGGTTAGAATTAGTTTTAGAGATTAGGGGTTAGATTTAGGGTTAGAATTAGGTTTAGAGGTTAGGGGTTGGATTTAGGGTTAGAATTAGGTTTAGGGGTTAGATTTGGGGTTAGAATTAGGTTTAGGGGTTAGATTTAGGGTTAGAATTAGGTTTAGAGGTTAGGGGTTAGATTTAGGGTTAGGGATACAAATAGGGTTAAGGATTATGGAAAATAGGATTTTGGGTCCCCACTTGGATGTGTGTGTATATGTGTGTGTGTGTGTGTGTGTGTGTGTGTGTGTGTGTGTGTGTGTGTGTGTGTGTGTGTGTGTGTGTGTGTTGTGTGTGTGTGTGTGTGTGTGTGTGTGTGTGTGTGTGTGTGTGTGTGTGTGTGTGTGTGTGTGTGTGTGTGTGTGTGTGTGTGTGTGTGTGTGTGTGTGTGTGTGTGTGTGTGTGTGTGTGCTTATGTATGTCTGTGTGTGGTCTAACTTTACTATCCTTTTGAGTTCCAAAGGTCCTCACCAGGATATTATGAAATGAAAAGGGAAGAGGCTATTTTAGGCTTAGGGGTTAGATTTAGGGTTATCGTTACAATTAGAGTTAGAATTAGGGGTAGAGGTTAGGGGTTAGATTTAGGGTTAGAATAAGGTTTAGACGTTAGGGGTTAGATTTAGTGTTAGAATTAGTGTTAGAATTAGGTTTAGAGGTTAGGGGTTAGAATTAGGGTTAGAATTAGGTTTAGAGGTTAGGGGTTAGATTTAGGGTTATGGTTACAATTAGAGTTAGAGTTAGGGGTAGAGGTTTGTGGTTAGATTTAGGGTTAGAATTAAGTTTAGAGCTTTGATGTTAGATTTAGGGTTAGCATTAGGGTTAGAATTAGGTTTAGAGGTTAGGGGTTAGATTTAGGGTTAGAATTAGGGTTAGAATTGGGTTTAGAGGTTTGGGGTTAGATTAGGGTTAGATTTAGGGTTAGCATTAGGTTTAGAGGTTAGTGGTTAGATTTAGGGTTAGTATTAGGGTTAGAATTGGGTTTAGAGGTTAGGGGTTAGATTTAGGGTTAGAATTAGGTTTAGAATTGAGTTTAGAGGTTTGGGGTTAGATTTAGGGTTAGCATTAGGTTTAGAGGTTGGTGGTTAGATTTAGGGTTAGTATTAGGGTTAGAATTGGGTTTAGAGGTTAGGGGTTAGATTTAGGGTTAGAATTAGGTTTAGAGGTTAGGGGTTAGATTTAGGTTTAGAATTAGGGTTAGAATTAGGTTTAGAGGTTAGGGGTTAGATTAAGGGTTAGAATAAGGTTTAGGGGTTAGGGGTTAGATTTAGGGTTAGAATTCGATTTAGAGATTAGAGGTTAGGTAGGGGTTAAATTTAGGGTTAGAATTAGGGTTAGAATTAGGTTTAGAGGTTAGGAGGTTAGGGTTAGATTTAGGGTTACGGTTACAATTCGAGTTAGAGTTAGTGTAGAGGTTAGTGGTTAGATTTAGGGTTAGAATTAAGTTTAGAGCTTTGATGTTAGATTTAGGGTTAGCATTAGGTTTAGAGGTTAGGGGTTAGATTTAGGGTTAGAATTAGGGTTAGAATTAGGTTTAGAGGTTAGAGGCTAGATTTAGGGTTAGAATGTGGGTTAGAATTGGGTTTAGAGGTTAGGGGTAAGATTTAGGGTTAGAATTAGGGTTAGAATTGGGTTTAGAGGTTAGGGGTTAGATTTAGGGTTAGTATTAGGGTTAGAATTGGGTTTAGAGGTTAGGGGTTAGAATTAGGGTTAGAATTAGGTTTAGAGGTTAGGGGTTAGATTTAGGGTTAGAATAAGGTTTAGGGTTTTGGGGTTAGATTTAGGATTAGAATTAGATTTAGAGGTTAGAGGTTAGGGGTTAGATTTAGGGTTAGAGTTAGTGTTAGAATTGGGTTTAGAGGTTAGGGGTTAGATTTAGGGTTAGAATTAGGGTTAGAAGTTGGGTTTAGAGGTTAGGGGGTTAGATTTAGGGTTATGGTTACAATTAGAGTTAGAGTTATAGGGTGTAGAGGTTTGTGGTTAGATTTAGGGTTAAATTAAGTTTAGAGCTTTGATGTTAGATTTAGGGTTAGCATTAGGTTTAGAGGTTAGGGGTTAGATTTAGGGTTAGTATTAGGGTTAGAATTGGGTTTAGAGGTTAGGGGTTAGATTTAGGGTTAGAAGTTTGGTTAGAATTGGGTTTAGAGGTTAGGGGTTAGATTTAGGGTTAGAATTAGGTTTAGAGGTTAGGGGTTAGATTTAGGGTTAGAATTAGGGTTAGAATTAGGTTTAGAGGTTAGGGGCTAGATTTAGGGTTAGAATTTGGGTTAGAATTGGGTTTAGAGGTTAGGGGTAAGATTTAGGGTTAGAATTAGGAGTTGAGTTGAATTGGGTTTAGAGGTTAGGGGTTAGATTTAGGAGTTAGAATTAGTGTTAGAATTAGGGGTAGAGGTTTGTGGTTAGATTTAGGGTTAAATTAA
>NW_027004774.1:0-4677 GCF_036934945.1 Oncorhynchus masou masou
TGAACAAAAACCTGCTCCGGCGGGAGAGGAGGAGGAGACTATGGTACCGGCGTCGAGCGAAACCGACAAATAATCCTCGAGAGCCTTACGTTCGGGAGCCGACAGAGAGTATAATCTACCCCCGGGGGGAGTAGTTCCCGGAAGGAGATCAATACTACAGTCATACGACCGGTGTGGAGGGAGAGAAGTGGCCTTGGAACGACTGAACACCGTGCGCAGATCGTGATACTCCTCCGGCACCCCTGTCAAATCGCCAGGCTCCTCCTGTGAAGAAGAGACAGAGGAAACAGGAGGGATAGCAGACATTAAACAGGTCACATGACAAGAAACATTCCAGGATAGGATAGTATTACTAGACCAATTAATAGAAGGGTTATGGCGCACTAGCCAGGGATGACCCAAAACAACAGGTGTAAAAGGTGAACGAAAAATTAAAAAGAAATGGTTTCGCTATGATTACCAGAGACAGTGTGAGGCTAAAGGCAGCGTCTCACGCTGAATCTTGGGGAGAGAACTACCATCTAAAGCGAACAAGGCCGTGGGCTCCCCTAACTGTCTGAGAGGAATGTCATGTTCCCGAGCCCAGGTCTCGTCCATAAAACAGCCCTCCGCCCCAGAGTCTATCAAGGCACTGCAGGAAGCAGATGAACCGGGCCAGCGGAGATGGACCGGAAAGGTAGTGCGGATCCAGAAGAGAGGCCTGAGTAGTTGCGCCACCAGTAGCCCTCCCCTTACTGATGAGCTCTGGCTTTTACTGGACATGAGGTGACAAAATGACCAGCGGAGCCGCAGGTAGAGACAGAGGCGATTGGTGATTCTCCGTCCTTCTCCTTGGCCGAGATGCGGATACCCCCCAGCTGCATAGGCTCAGCATCCGAGCCGGCGGAGGAGGGTGGCAGTGATGCGGCAGGTGGCAGTGATGTGGAGAGGGAGCAACGGAGAACGCGAGCTCCCCTTTCCACGAGCTCGGCGACGAAGATCAAACCGTCATTATGCGAATAGCGAGGGCTATTAAGGAGTCCAGACTGGAAGGAACCTCCCCCGGGAGAGGATCTCATCCCTTAACCTCGACGAGGAGACCCTTCCAGAAAACGAGCGAGCAAAGCCGGCCTGCTCCAGTCACTAGAGGCAGCGAGAGTGCTAAACTCAATAGAATAATCCGTTATGGATCGATTCCCCTGACATAGGGAAGACAGGGCCCTGGAAGCCTCCTCTCCAAAAACAGAACGGTCAAAAAACCCGTATCATCTCCTCCTTAAAGTCCTGAAACTGGTTAATACACTCAGCCCTCGCCTCCCAGATTGCCGTGCCCCACTCACGCGCCCGTCCGGTAAGGAGAGAAATGACGAGGCGATGCGGGCTGCGCTCCTGGAGTAAGTGTTGGGCTGGAGAGAGAACACCACATCACACTGAGTGAGGAATGAGCGGCACTCAGTGGGCTCCCCAGAGTAACAGGGCGGGTTGTTGATCCTGGGTCCGGAGACTCGGAAACCCTGGAAGTGGGCGGTGGATCGAGGTGGAGTTGGTGAACCTGTCTTGTGAGGTCGGAGACTTGGACGGCCAGGGTCTCAACGGCATGTCGAGCAGCAGACAATTCCTCCTCGTGTCTGCCTAGCATCGCTCCCTGGATCTCGACGGCGGAGTGAAAAGGGTCCGGAGCCGCTGGGTCCATTCTTGGTCTGATTCTTCTGTTATGTACTTGAGTGAAGACCCAAAAGCGGTTTTAACAGAAAACAGAGTTCTTTAATGAAAACAGGAATGGCATAAATCCTCTTCCAACGTTGACAATGGAACAAAAAGAACGTAGTATAGTGCAGGATGCACCTGCCAGGCAGACTCCGACAGGATAGGACAAGGTGGAAGCAACGAGACGACAGCTTGCTTCTGGCATCAAAAACACAAACAAGAATCAGACACTGAAAGTAGCAGGAACAGAGAGAGAAATAGAGACCTAATCAGAGGGGGAAGAGAGAACAGGTGTGAAAGAGTGAATGAGCTAGTTAGGGGAGATGTAGAACAGCTGAAGAATGAGAGACAGAGAAGGTAACCTAAAAAGACCAGCAGAGAGAGACAGAGTGAAGAGAAAGGACAGGAACAGACATAACAAGACATGACAGTACCCCCCCACTCACCGAGCGCTCCTGGCGCACTCGAGGAGGAAACCTGGCGGCAACGGAGGAAATCATCGATCAGCGAACGGTCCAGCACGTCCCGAGAGGGAACCCAACTCCTCTCCTCAGGACCGTACCCCTCCCAATCCACTAGGTACTGATGACCACGGCCCCGAGGGCGCATGTCCAAAATCTTACGAACCCTGTAGATGGGTGCGCCTCGACAAGGATGGGGGGAGGGACGAGCGGGGGCGCGAAGAACGGGCTTAACACAGGAGACATGGAAGACCGGGTGAACGCGACGAAGATAGCGCGGGAGAAGAAGTCGCACTGCGACAGGATTAATGACCTGGGAAATACGGAACGGACCAATGAACCGCGGGGCCAACTTGCGAGAAGCTGTCTTAAGGGGAAGGTTCTGAGTGGAGAGCCATACTCTCTGACCGCAACAATATCTAGGACTCTTGGTCCTACGCTATTAGCGGCCCTCACAGTCTGCGCCCTATTACGGCAAAGTGCCGACCTGACCCCTTCCAGGTGCGCGCAACGCTGGACAAAAGCCTGAGCGGAGGGGACGAGGACTCGGCGAGCTGAGATGAGAACAGCGGAGGCTGGTACCGAGGCTACTCTGAAAAGGAGATAGACCGGTAGCAGACGAGGGAAGCGAGTTGTGGGCGACTCTGCCCAGGGAGCTGTTCTGACCAAGACGCAGGGTTACGAAAAGAAAGACTGCGAAATGCGACCAACAGTCTGATTGGCCCGCTCGGCTTGACCGTTAGACTGGGGATGAAAGCCGGACGAGAGACTGACGGAAGCCCCAATCAAACGGCAAAACTCCCTCCAAAATTGAGACGTGAACTGCGGGCCTCTGTCGGAAACGACGCCAGACGGAAGGCCATGAATTCGGGAAAACATTCTCGATAATGATCTGAGCCGTCTCCTTAGCAGAAGGAGCTTAGCGAGAGGAATGAAATGAGCCGCCTTAGAGAATCTATCGACAACCGTAAGAATAACTGTCTTCCCCGCTGATGAAGGCAGTCCGGTGATGAAATCTAAAGCGATGTGAGACCACGGTCGAGAGGGGAATGGGAAGCGGTCTGAGACGGCCGGCAGGAGGAGAGTTCCCAGATTTAGTCTGCGCGCAGACCGAACAAGCGGCGACAAATCGACGCGCGTCACGTTCCCGAGTGGGCCACCAGAAACGCTGGCGAATGGAAGCGAGCGTACCTCGAACGCCGGGGTGGCCGGCTAACTTGGCAGAGTGGGCCCACTGAAGAACGGCCGGACGAGTAGGAACGGGAACGAACAGAAGGTTCCTAGGACAAGCTCGCGGCGACGGAGGTGAGCGAGTGCTTGCTTTACCTGCCTCTCAATTCCCCAGACAGTCAACCCGACAACACGCCCCTTTCAGGGAGAATCCCTCGGGTCGGTGGAGACCTCAGAAGAACTGAAGAGACGAGATAAAGCATCAGGCTTGGTGTTTTTGAGCCCGGACGATAAGAAATAACAAACTCAAACGAGCGAAAAACAGAGCCCAACGAGCCTGACGCTGATTAAGTCGTTTTTGGCTGAACGGATGTACTCAAGGTTCCTATGGTCAGTCCAAACGACAAAAGGAACGGCGCCCTCCAACCACTGTCGCCGGCCCGCCTAGGGCTAAGCGGATGGCGAGCAGTTCGCGATTACCAACATCATAGTTACGTTCTGACGGCGATAAGCGATGAGAGAAAAACGCGCAAGGATGGACCTTTGCCGTCAGAGAGAGCGCTGAGAAAGAATGGCTCCACGCCCACCTCTGACGTCAACTCAACAACAAAACTGACTAGAGATGTCAGGTGTAACAAGAATAGGTGATGCAAACGCATTCTTGAAGATCAAAAGCTCCCTGGGCGGAAACGGACCACTTAAAGCACGTCTTAACAGAAGTAAGGGCTGTGAGGGGAGCTGCCACCTGACCGAAATTACGGATGAAACGACGATAGAAATTAGCGAAGCCCAGAAAGCGCTGCAGCTCGACGCGTGACTTAGGAACGGGCCAATCAATGACAGCCTGGACCTTAGCGGGATCCATCTTAATGCCCTCAGCGGAAATAACGGAACCGAGAAAAGGGACAGAGGCGGCATGAAAAGTGCACTTCTCAGCCTTCACATAAAGACAGTTCTCCAAAAGGCGCTGGAGGACGCGGCCGCACGTGCTGAACATGAATCGAGAGAGACGGTGAAAAAATCAGGATATCGTCCATGTAAACGAAAACAAAAATGTTCAGCATGTCTCTCAGGACGCCGTTAACTAGTGCCTGAAAGACAGCTGGAGCGTTAACGAGGCCGAAAGGAAGAACCCGGTATTCAAAGTGCCCTAACGGAGTGTTAAACGCCGCTCTCCACTCGTCCCCTCCCTGATGCGCACGAGATGGTAGGCGTTACGAAGGTCCAATTTGGTGAAAAACCTGGCTCCCTGCAGGATCTCGAAGGCTGAAGACATAAGAGGAAGCGGATAACGATTCTTAACTGTTATGTCATTCAGCCCTCGATAATCCACGCATGGGCGCAGGGACCCGTCCTTCTT
>NW_027004775.1:0-4676 GCF_036934945.1 Oncorhynchus masou masou
TGCACATGTAAACGCATCTCTTTAATGCACATGTAAACGCATCTCTTTAATGCACATGTAAACGCATCTCTTTAATGCACCTGTAATGCACCTCCATTGACACCCACTCTCTCTCTCACTCTCACGCAGGCCTGAAAATTACTATTTTGATGTGACACACATCACATGGTAAACTAAAGGATTACCATAGCAACCCTGCCAAACCTTCCCTGGATACTGTAGGACACTTTGAAAATGTCATAGGCCTGAAAACTGGGTAACCAAGGGTTGTCATCGACTTAGTCAACAAGACCACCATTCCTGCCATGATTACTGTTTTGAAAGAAACAGTCACTTTTACAACTGACCATTTTCCACTGCAAAGTCGCATATCAACGATACCGGTTATTTCAGGTTGTCGTGACAGGGACCATCTACAACAATACCAGCCCTGATAACGCTGTTGTTGTCTTCCTGAAAGACTAAGTTCTGTCACTCAAAACACCTCCAAAGACAATACACAACGGCTGGTGTTTCTACCAGCCCGAGACAGAGATGATGCGATTTGGATTGTTTTGTCTATATGTGTTTGGTTCACTGCCAACCGATAGGAATCAAATGAAAGAAACTGACACACATATTAATTCCTGATGATAACATTTGTATAGTGTAGGCTTTGTCTACATCTCTTTCACCATTCATGCCAGAGGAAAATTTCCATTGAATGAAAAATGTTGTCGACCATATTCAGTGTGTGTTAGGTCAGAAGCTACACTACCGGTTGACACGTGTGTGTGTGTGTGTGTGTGTGTGTGTGTGTGTGTGTGTGTGTGTGTGTGTGTGTGTGTGTGTGTGTGTGTGTGTGTGTGTGTGTGTGTGTGTGTGTGTGTGTGTGTGTGTGTGTGTGTGTGTGTGTGTGTGTGTCACTCGGGAGAATATGATCACCTCAGAGGCCTGCTAACACCAGTCATGACCTAATGCTGTATGTACAGTACACACCATATCCCTTCACTTCAGACTGGCCCTCATAGCAGACTAGCCCTCACAGCAGACTGGCCCTCACAGCAGACTAGCCCTCACAGCCCAATGGCCCTCACAGCAGACTGGCCCTCACAGCTCATTGGCCCTCACAGCAGACTGGCCCTCACAGCAGACTGGCCCTCACAGCAGACTAGCCCTCACAGCCCATTGGCCCTCACAGCAGACTGGCCCTCACAGCTCATTGGCCCTCACAGCAGACTGGCCCTCACTTCAGACTGGCCCTCATAGCAGACTGGCCCTCACAGCAGACTGGCCCTCACAGCAGACTAGCCCTCACAGCAGACTAGCCCTCACTTCAGACTGGCCCTCATAGCAGATTGGCCCTCACTTCAGACTGGCCCTCATAGCAGACTAGCCCTCACAGCAGACTGGCCCTCACTTCAGACTGGCCCTCATAGCAGACTAGCCCTCACAGCAGACTAGCCCTCACAGCAGACTGGCCCTCACAGCAGACTAGCCCTCACAGCAGACTGGCCCTCACTTCAGACTGGCCCTCATAGCAGACTAGCCCTCACAGCAGACTGGCCCTCACAGCAGACTAGCCCTCACAGCCCATTGGCCCTCACAGCAGACTGGCCCTCACAGCTCATTGGCCCTCACAGCAGACTGGCCCTCACAGCAGACCTGAACAATGGCTGCTCTGTTACTGGGCCCTCCATACTTTTATTGAACCCAGTGACCTGTTAGTGAGTGAGTGAGAAGAGAGAGAGAGAGAGAGAGAGAGAGAGAGAGAGAGAGAGAGAGAGAACAGAGAGAGAAAACAGAGAGAAAACACAGAGAGAGACAGAGAAAGGGGAGAGAGAGAACACATAGAGAGAGAAAAGAGAGAGACAGAGAGAACAGAGAGAGAACAGAGAGTGTGTGTGTGGCAGTGCTGCACAGTTTGACTCACATTCTCCTTAATAGTGAGATGAAATTATATATAACTACCAAGCGGAATAGTGATTATTCAAAGAGGCATTAAAACAGTGTGTAGACTGACAGATTAAGACAGACAGACAGGGGAAACAAGGGTACAGAGAGGCTGGAGTGGATACAACAGTTTTCAATTGACATCACATTTAAATTTGTGTCTGCCTATCGTCATGACCCTGGGGCGGCAGGGTAGCCTAGTGGTTAGAGTGTTGGACTAGTAGAACGTTGGACTAGTAACCGGAAGGTAGCAAGTTCAAACTCCTGAGCTGACAAGGTACAAATCTGTCGTTCTGCCCCTGAACAAGACAGTTAACCCACTGTTCCTAGGCCGTCATTGAAAATAAGAATTTGTTCTTAACTGACTTGCCTGGTTAAATAAAGGTTAAAAAAAATAAAAATGAGGCAACATGACTACTGAACCTCTGGAAATGTTGCTTTATTGGATTACAATACAATCCTTTGACATGACAAGAGAGCAAGTTCATGGCAAAGTTTAAAGGAAACATCAACTCAGGTATTACGACAAGGACATCCTGGATAGACACTAAAAACACACCAAGAGAGGAAATACCAAATAAGCAACACTTCACACAATTCAGTTGAACAGTAATCCAATAACACTGGATTGAAACTGATACAGTTCCACAAATATATACATACAAAATAAATTAACAAATGAGAAATATGCCATACAGGAAGAAATAAGCATTTGTGTAAACATTTTATCGTATTCTAAGATTGACTTCTGAATCTTAACCTGCTGATGTGAAATACATTACAGTAACTTCCCTTGTGACATCATATCCTCTTGTCAAACCGCTTAACCCATAAAGACATACAACCTGGAATTGAGTCCCAAATGGCACCCTATTCCATCTATAGTGCACTGCTTTCAGAAAGTGCACTATATAGGGAATAGGGTGCCATTTGTCAACTCAACTTCTGCGTCCTTTTCTTCACTTGGCCTGTGGGCTCAGCTCAACCACACCAACTACAAAATGATCTTTTTCATATTGTAAGCTAAACAGAATATAATTCCAGCTACCATTACAGTCTCTGTATGTAAGCTACTTCTTACTCATGAGAAAGAGCGCATTCATACGTTTGAATTGATCAGAAATGAGAATGGATTTTCAACAGAACAAAAAAAACACATTTAGTTGACACTGATGGTCCATGATGTCATATGAGTAATACCTGTCACACATGTAGGTCAGTGAGTAGACTCCGCCCCTCGGTGAGTAGCCCCGCCCCTCAGTGAGTAGACCCCGCCTCTCAGTGAGTAGACCCCGCCCCTCAGTGAGTAGACCCCCGCCCCTCAGTGAGTAGACCCCGCCCCTTACACCTGCCTGGTGCTGACTGACACTGCCTACTGCGTCCAAGGCTGGTAATCAAAACCTAAGGAGGAAATGATCAGAGTTAATCAAATGGGCAGACAGAAGGAGGCGGAAATGGAGCGAGAGAGAGAAGGAAATGTAGAGAGAGAAAGAGAGAAGGAAATGTAGAGAGAGAGAGAGAGAGAGAAGAGAGGAGGAAATTGAAAGAGAGAGAGAGCAGGAAAGCAGAGAGAAATCAACTCGAGGCAGCTGAGGATGTCCTGCCCAGCCCAAAATGAGTCAGACACACTAACAGTAAGGAAATGAGAGGAGATTTTAGTAATCAGTGGACAGACATTAGCGAGTACATGTGAGATCTTAGTGAGGAATATGTTTTATTTATCAAATAAGCAAAAGTGGATATTGGACTGTGTAAGGGCAAGTCTAGTCTCCTCCACCAGTCAGCTCTCTCTCTCTGTTGAATATGCCCTTATACTCAGTAACAATTAGTCTGAGGACGAGGTTAGGGTAAGGGTAAGGGTTAGGGTAAGGGTTAGGGTTAGGGTAAGGGTTAGGGTAAGAGTTAGGGTTAGGGTTAGGGTTAGGGTAAGGGTAAGGGTAAGGGTTAGGGTTAGGGTAAGGGTAAGAGTTAGGGTTAGGGTAAGGGTAAGGGTTAGGGTAAGGGTAAGGGTTAGGGTAAGGGTTAGGGTAAGGGTTAGGGTTAGGGTAAGGGTTAGGGTTAGGGTAAGGGTAAGGGTAAGGGTTAGGGTTAGGGTAAGGGTAAGAGTTAGGGTAAGGGTAAGGGTAAGGGTTAGGGTTAGGGTAAGGGTAAGGGTTAGGGTTAGGGTAAGGGTTAGGGTTAGGGTAAGGGTAAGGGTTAGGGTTAGGGTAAGGGTAAGAGTTAGGGTTAGGGTAAGGGTAAGGGTTAGGGTAAGGGTTAGGGTAAGGGTTAGGGTAAGGGTAAGGGTTAGGGTTAGGGTTAGGGTAAGGGTTAGGGTAAGGGTTAGGGTAAGGATAAGGGTTAGGGTTAGGGTAAGGGTAAGGGTTAGAGTAAGGGTTAGGGTAAGGGTTAGGGTAAGGGTAAGGGTTAGGGTAAGGGTTAGGGTAAGGGTAAGGGTAAGGGTTAGGGTAAGAGTTAGGGTAAGGGTAAGGGTAAGGGTTAGGGTAAGGGTTAGGGTAAGGGTAAGGGTTAGGGTTAGGGTAAGGGTTAGGGTAAGGGTAAGGGTAAGGGTTAGGGTTAGGGTAAGGGTAAGGGTAAGGGTAAGGGTTAGGGTTAGGGTTAGGGTAAGGGTTAGGGTAAGGGTAAGGGTTAGGGTTAGGGTTAGGGTTAGGGTAAGGGTTAGGGTAAGGCCCGTGTCAAACTCTAAGTGTCTGCCAGTTTTCCCTGCTCCCTTGTACTTGATTGATGAAAAAAGGTAATTAATT